>NC_141876.1:297801080-297952080 GCF_056163025.1 Triticum urartu
GACTGTACGTGGAGAGGCGGACAGTCGGGACCCACCATGTCTATGGCTGTATGCAAACAAGTGCCTCATCGAAAAAAATACTTCCTCCTAATGCAATACCGACGTTGGGGCCCACGGGTTTGTCAACATAGTTACATTTTTTGGGTGCTTCAACGTAGTTACTATAGGAGATAAATTCACAACGAAGCCGGGGAGTTGGCATGTATCATTTATTATAACTGGGGCAGCAAGTATCAGCTGGGTTTTGGGCTGCCCCGTCTAGGCTTTCTTTTTTAACATGCGCAGTCCACGACCTCGGATGGGTGGTCCATAGGCCCGTTTGTATTTTCTTGAGGGCCGTCATATATCGACCGGCCTATGGACCCCCCATCCGAGGTTTTATTTTTCCTGAAACATCGGTAACCCAATTTATGTTTTTTTGAAGAAAACGCAGAGGTCTGTTCTATTTTTCTATATAAGAATAGGAACGCCCGGTCCAACTTATGTTTCCATTCTAACTATATTATATATATATAAATTATTTTATATGTTATTATATATTATTGCCATCATATATTTAACAGATACTTACATATGTAAGAAAACAATATCCCACGTCTTGTTAACTTATAAAAATAATTTCTTAACAATAAAATCCTGGATTTTTGTTGGCAACGAAAATCCTGGTGATTGTGTACAAAAGCTTGGTAAGATTTAAGGACCAATGTAATAATAAATCACTTACTATATATATATATATAACAAAATGCTCAGCCCCTATTTATTTTTTCATAACATTGCTGCGCCCACCCCAACATTATAATTAGAATCAGCCCAGCAAAATCGTGTATTTCGAGAAAGTGCAAATTGCCTATAATTTTTTTAGGAAAAACATAAATGGGCCGCATGGACGCTACATTATTTGTTCACCCAGCCCAGCTAATGGACTGTAATTCAAAAAAAAGAGATCAAATGGACTGTAAATTCTACCCCGCAAAAAAAAGACTGTAAATTCTGAAAAAATGGGTTGAATACGTGACACATTTTTGGAGGATGAAATGTGGGCCAATAGGCCAAAGCCAATGCAAGTCGTTGTCAACTTAGTCAACAAATGATTATGACATCGTTAGCCATTGGATTTACATCCAACGACCGGTATCCATCTTTAATCTCTCGTCTTCTTCCTCCAGCGCCGTCGGGACCACCTGCTCCCGCCTCTTGCTGCTAGCAGCTCTGCTTAGCACGCTTTGCTGTGAAGCGCCACTCCACCGTTGGCCAGGCCATCCCTCCACCCCTCCACACCTCCTGTTCTTCTCCACCGACTGCTGAACCACACCGCACGAGAACCAGTTAACCCTCGTACACCTCTCCGTCTGCGACTCTACTCCCGCGTCTTCCCATCTCCGGCTCGTTGCTGTCCGGGGCCTCGCCGTCGTACACCACCTTGGATGGCTCAGCACGGAGTGGTCAACGTGGTCAACGAACGACACCATCGGAAGTAGACTATGCGTGGAGAGGCTGACAGCTGGGTCCACGGCCGCACGCAAGGAAATGCCTCCTTATTACGCGCAAAATAATGATTCCTTCACCTCACATTTGGGACCCACCGGAAGGGCCTCTGCATTTCGTGAAAAAACATTCCCACCGCTGACAGGTCGGACCCACCAGCTATATCTTCGCACGCAAGGAAGTGCCTCCTTATTACGCATAAAAGAATGAATACTCCCCCTGCTAGTTGGGACCCACCTTGGTGGGAGGCTGACTTGTGGGCCTACTAAGTTGACGGGTATGGAGTGCTTTGTCAACTTAGTCAATATGAACGATTCTAGCTCCAGTGACCATACGATGTCCATCCAACGGCCGTAGTGCTTCTTCAACCTCTGGTCTTCTTGCCCTAGCCGCCCAAAGCAGCGTCGATCGTGTCGCATGCTCCTGCCTCCCATGGCTGGTTGTGCTGCCGCGGAGGCCTCACCGCCCCTACTATTCCCACCGCTGGCCAAGCCCTGCGACGATGGCAACCTCACACCACAGCCGAACCAATGAACCCTCGTACTCCTCTCCGTGCGGGCTTCCACTGCCGCGTCTTCCCCGGCTTCACGTCGTCCCCTTCCTAGGCCTCGCCGTCGTCCACCGCCCTGGTGCTCTCGGCGCGGCGTGGTCAACGTGGTCAAGGAACAGCTTCCATGGGACGTGGACTGTATGTGGAGAGGTTGACAACTGGGTCCACGGCCACAACAAGGAAGTGCCTCCTTATTACGCGCAAAATAATTATTCCTCCACCTGACAGCGGGGACCCACCGGATGGGCCACCGTATTTCGCGAAAAAACATTTCCCCCTAACTGCTGGCACCCACCAGCTACATCTTCGCACGCAAGGAAGTGCGCCCGGGCAAAAAAAAAAAACGATTCGCCCCCTGACTACTAGGACCCACTAGCTTCATCTTCGCATGCCAGGAAGTGCCTGACAGTCGGGACCCACCTGGTCGAAGCGTACGTAGCGTTGTCATTCTGGTCGCGAACGTGTACGTACATACTGGTCGATGTAGAGGCGCGCACGTGTCGTAGTAGAGGCGCGCACATAGCATGTACACGTACGTACAACGGCCAGTGTGCAAGAAAGAAAATATGGCCACATACGTACATACGGGCAGGGTCTCGAATGCCTACTCGCGCATACTTACGGCCAGGGCTCGTGTACATGGCTGGGTCAGAACGGAGAAACTGCATCATTGTCGTGTTCATGGGGAGCCAACCGGCTGGGTCGGAACAGAATGCGTCGTCATGTTCGTCGGGAGGGCTTGGACGGAACAACCGATGGAAACGAGGCCTGGTGTACTGCAGAACGGAGGAGACGGCCTTGTTTTCGACCGGCCACGGTCGACACAGGATCCTGTTCATCGAGAGGGGTCTAGCGTACCGCAAAACAGAGGAAACGGACCTCCTACGGTCGAAACGGGGGTCCTGTTGATCGGGAGGGGTGTGGCGTACCGCAAAACGGAGGAAACAGACTTGTGTTGGAGCGCTACGGTCCAAAGGGGGGTCCTGTTCATCGGGAGGGGTGTGGCGTACCACAAAACGGGACTCCACGGGATACTGTTCATCTCCACCGTCGACCCCCTCCAGCCTCCACGGGCTACTGTTCATCCACTATCGACCTCCTCCACCCTCCTCCTACGACTGTTCACCCATGGGCTCCTGTTCATACAGCCTCCACCGCGCGCTACTCCACCGCCTACTGTTCAACCAACCCTCTCCACGGGCTCCTGTTCAACCATCCCTCCACGGGCAACTGTTCATCCAGCCCTCCACTGTCTCCTGTTCATCCTGCCCTCCACGGGGTGGTCCTGTTCATCCAGCCCTCCACGGGGTCATTGTCGGTGTTCTGGGAACGGGTGTCCCCAGACTTGCCTGCCTGCGGCCCACGGCGTGGCTGAGCTGGCAGGCCTGTATGGCCCATCTTCATCAACAAGGTATTCAAGACCCTCGCGAGGGGCCAAGCCTCGCGAGGCGGACGACGCAAGACCTCCTTAGGGGCAGCCTCGCCAGGCAGGCTCACGAGGGGCAGAGAGATCAAGGCAAGGTAAACCTCATGAGGTCCTCGTGACGTGAGCCATGACAATCGAGACCAGGCGGGCGCAAGCGCGCGCAGTATCTTTGCTTCCTCTTTGGTGCCAAGGGGGCAAGCGCAGGCGCGGAGTACCGAGGCATCAAGGAAAGGTTTCCATATCGGTGCAACGAGACCAAGACCAGCACGACGACAAGACGGAGGTCACCATGGAGCCCAAGACGGCGTCACCACCAGAGCCTTTTGCAGGCGAATACCACTTTTGTCAGGATAAGCTGTACTAGTTGTCCCCTTTCAAGTTGGCCAGTGTTGGCTCCATTCCCGCTCAATATTTGGGGAGAGGACCAGGGCCTATATAAGTAGAACTAGCCACCACAATAGAGGGGGACGGAGAAGAGGACGGATCATCAAGATCATCCCCAACCACACAAGTTCACCAAGCACAAGAACACCTCAACCTCAGGAGGCTGTTCTTCTCCTTGTACTGTTCATCATCAGCCCAAGAGGCAATCCACCACCACACTGGAGTAGGGTATTACACCACAACGGTGGACCAAACCAGTATAAATCTTGTGTCTTTGTCTTGTGAGTTCATCGAGTTCATCCGTGAGATCTTAGCGAGCTAGGGCGTGGATCGTAGGGAGAAAACCTTCGTGCGCACCCCAGTGTTCGAACCTCAAGGGTTTTACCGGAACCCGTGATCCGACATTTGGCGCATCAGGTAGGGGGGCGCCGGAGCCTCTTCCCCGCCAATCGACCCACCGACGCTCCGCAGCCCCGATGTCCGGTGACCCAAGGGCCGACTCCGACCGCTGGGCAGCCTGGCCAGCCCGGGCATTGCCACCTTCCCATGAAGACCTCAACCCCGCGCTCCAGGCGGCGCGAGCGCCGCCTAACGCTGCGGGGCGCGGGCGGCGCAGCCAGGCGTCATCCACCCTCACTCCACGACAACCGTGAGACGCTGCAAGGGCCGCAAGCCACGCCGCAGCAACGGCACCACACACCCGGCGGGAGCAGGCGAACATGCGGGCCACACTCATGATGGCGCGGGAGTTGCTGCGGTGCCGACTGATGGAGAGCGGCCGCGACGCACTACCGGAACATGTCGCTGAGCTGCTGGATGCGGCAGCGTCAGGAGCGCCGCCTTTCTGCTATGTGCTCCCTTCCCAGGCTGCTACGGGACCTCACGACGGGCCTCGCCGCAACCACGCGCCCTCGGGTGCACCTGGGGGCTTCATCGACACCAGGACGGCCGGTGGCGCCGGGGCCCCCGTTGCCCCCACGCCGCCTCCGATGAGCATGGGCACGAGTGTTGCCCCCCATGGCCACAACAAGGTGTCGCGCTATCGTCCTCAGGACGCCGCGCTGGGCCGAGCGACGTGGAGCGTGGGGCACTATGGCAAGGTGTTTGGGGTGACAGCCACGGAAGCCTATGTGCCCCGCATGGTGGACCAGGGGCACACGTCGGAGGACGACCCCGGCTCGTTCCTCGGGCCAGGATGGGAGGAGGAGGCGTTAGGAGCTGAAGCCTTCCAGGAGCCGCAGAGAGCCCCGCCGGCCGCGCCGTCGATGACAGATACATGGTACCATTAATCCCTCAGGGCAAGCTTACGATAACCATGAGTCACAGATGAACCAGGTCATGACGCCAAGCGATGGTTCCGGCAAGGCAATGCCCGCCCCGACAGGAGAGACCCGCTAGGGGCTCCGTGGATGGGGCCAGGAGCAAGGCCCCTCCCCTCGTTGCATGGAGCAAGGCAACGCCTGGAGGTAGGCCCTCTGCCAGGGTGGCGACGGTGACCTTTCCACCGGCAGAGGTCCCGTGGTCGCCGAGGGCGCCACTGGCGTCCCCTCTGCCCTCGTTGGGCCGTCCTGGTTTCCGGTCGTCCCAGCGGTGGTAGGGGGTGGCGCAAGGCGTGGCCCTCGTCAGGCGATACGAAGTAAGGGTCACGCCTGTGAAGATCGCCGCCCGTGACACTCTCACGTAATAATGAGTGGGGCTGTACACGCCCCGGAGCCTTAGGAGAGCCGCCCTCAGGCCTCGGGGGCTCCCTCCCACGCCCAGTGGCAGCACTTAGCTCCACGCTGGTGAGAAAACGTCGAAGACTAGACTAGGCACCAGACGCGGCCATTTGCTTTGGATCTCTTTTCTGTAACCCTGCCTTCTGGATTTGAATTTAAGTTGAAGTTGCATTTTATTTGATGCGCGTGGGGGGATGCCTTTTCTCATTCGAGCTATTTCTCATAGTCTCGTTTGTGCCTTATTTCAGAGTTCACGCCAGTCGCTCCCCCCTCACGGGCCCCTCACGAGCCGGGCTGGGCATGAAGCACACGAGCCACGCATGCGCCAAGCCGTGGCTGGCGCTTGCTTATCATGCGGCCCCCTCGGGCGTGTCGACAAACTCATCAGGAGCTCCCCAAAAAACCCGCAATCTCTCGGGCCGGTTTGGGCTCGTCCAAGCTAAGGTAAACCGCAACAACAACCTTGCCCCGGCATGCGTAAGCTCGTGAAGACGCTTACTCAATTTAGCACGGAAGGATAAAAGCTACGATTGTTTACATGAGGGGCTGCCCCTTTCAAAATGCTCTTACAGTCTTCCAGGGCCATGCCCAAGTTTTTACAGGGTAAACAACAGGGGAACGAGGAATCAACCGGATATGTCGCTCGCCGCGTCTCCCATATCATCTTCTGATGCACCGCTGGCGTCGCTGTCGCCATCATTGGCATCACCCCCACCTTCGCCGACACCGGCGTCACCGTCGTCAACCACGACGCCTTCGTCTGCCACGACCACTACCCCGCCGTCGTCAGAAGCGAAGGCCCTCACCAGCGCATCCACATTATCCTCAACCCATCGCGCTAGATCGCCCCGGATGGCTTCCAGTACGGGAGCAATGGAGGCGTCAAAATCAAAGTTGGGGTCGATGTTCCTGAGGTGGCTGAAGACGCGGAAGAACGCGCGCCTGAGCAGACCGCGACTCCACTCCTCAACAAGTTGGCGAGCCCTCTCGGAACGGTTCTGCAGGCGTGTCACCACATCCCCAAGGAAGCGGAGGTGGCTGGCGTAGTCGTTTGCATGGGGATGAGGAGCATTCTCATCGCAGATATGGCCCAGGGCAGTGTTGGCCCTGTTCCTGAGGTCCTCGAGCATGGGGGCGTGCACATGCTCCAACGTCCGCCGCTCAAGCACTTCGTCCCTGTTCTGCCGCGCGACAGACTCGGCGTCGGCGACCCGCTGCCGAAGAGACAGCAGCTCGACGCGGGATGAAACCAGCGCAGCCTGTGCCGAGGCCAGGGCTGATGCGGTGGCCTCCTCGCGCTGCTCCACCTCAACCAACCGGGACTTGAGGGCAGTAGTCCTACCAGCGGCCCCAGCTTCCACGAGCTTCAGCTTCAGGTTGTGCCTGCTCTCCAGATCCGCGCGAGCCTCGGCCACACGGCGGTCGACCTCCTCCTGTTCCCTGACCTCGCGCGCGCCGACGTCATTCTCCGCCTGAGCAACCTGGCGCTCCCTCGTCTCCAGCTGTTCGAGTTGAAGGCTGCGCTCCACGGCTTCCAGCGCCAGCGCCCCCTCGCGCTTCTGGATCTCTTCCTCTTCGGCGGGCGACCCCCTCAACGACTCAAGAGCAGCAATGCGTGCCTCCACCTGCTGATCCAAGACAGCGCTCTAGGCTTGGAGCTCCCATGCACGTTTCTCCGCAGCCTCGTGATGGCGGCCAAATTTCCAAGCCTCCTCCAGAGCTCGGGAGCAGGCCTCACGGGAGGCCGCAAGGGAAGCCTCAGCCTTCCTGTTGTCCAGCTCAGGCTGGTGGCGCCCGAGGTTGATGGCCGCCTTCAGTTTGTGCCAATCCTCCGCCAGCCGAAGACCCTCGGCCTCGAGGTGCGTGTCGACACCCGCGAGTTCTTCACCAAGTCGGCTCATCGCGCCCATCGCCTCCTGGAAAAGCTCATGATGAACGATGCTCCGCCTGCGCTCGAAGTCCAATGCACGGCCCACCTCATCCTCCGCCACGGGGGCTGCAGGCGAGACGTGGAGCGGCGCACCCCCTCTCAGCAGGGGGCTGTGGGCTGGTGCCGCTCCAGGTGCCAGCCCGACCTCACGAGGGCCACTGGCCAGTCAGGGCCCACTGCTTGAGGAGGAGCTGAAGACCGAAGCCAACAAGCTGCTGTCCATGACCAGAGGAGGAGTCCGGGGAACGCCCGCCAAGCTCCAAGCCAGGCTGTGGAGGAAGGTCGATGGAGTCGCAGATTCAAAACGCCATGAAGGCGAGCGCACCCCCTCGACCGGCTTGGCTCCGGGCACGGCATGTAGGCTCGGGATGCTCAAGGCCGACGGGGGTGCCGAAGAAGGCGGGGGTTGCTTCTCGGGGGACTCAACGGCCCTGGCAGAACGGGTCCTGAAGAGCCAGCATAAGGGAGGTAAGCAGCAACCAGGAAATCACGAGGTGCATTACTTACAACGATGTACTTTCGTTGCTTCAATGACCCGAAGATACCGCTTCCGCTTGGAGATCCTTTCCTCTTGAGGAGCTCCTCGAAGTCCATGCAAAGCTGACCGAAGTGCTGAACGTGGCGGACAGTACGGGGTGCAGCCAGAGAAGTGCTCGAGGGAACAACTTCAGGGGTGCCTGGCTGTGGAGAACAGTCGGGCGCCCTCTCACCAGGACTTCCCAAGGCCTCTGGAGTTTCGGCCTTGGGAGCCGCATGCTGCATCGTCTCATCGAGCGACGTCCCAGAATCACGGGATCCTGAGGACGACGCCCCAGGAGCCCCAGGCGGCGTCCACGCATCAGCACTCGTGCCGCCAGCCTCTGGCGGCGCTCGTCCCCTTGCACCCACATTCGGGACGAGCTCGGCACCAGCGACGAAGAGGGGAACCACGCTGACAGGGTTCTCGCGGGACCCCACCAGGCCGTCCAGACGCAGCCCCCACTCGTCAAAGGGAGGCATGCTCCCTGCAAATTCAGCCTTGTTCTTGCAGCGGTACATCAGACAGTTCTTCCCAAGCAAGTCGTCCGGCGAAGGGACACCTGTCAGGACCTTGAGCATCGTTTGCCGCATCCCAAGGGGGAGCCCAGACTCCTGAAACCTCATATGGTCCTGACTGCTGAGCAAGGTCCACATCGGGCGAGAATAGCGCTGAAGTGGAGCAACCCGGCGCTTGATGAACTCCTTCACCACCATCGGTGCGGTCACGCCGCGGTCCTTCAGCATCCTTAGCCTGAGCTAGACGGGGACAAGACGGGGGCTTGCGAGCCTCTCGTGGCCCCAGCCGGAGTGGGAAACAGCAGGCGCTGACGGGGCGTGGAGCAGAGGGCTGAGCACACCGGCGTCGACAAATACCCACTGTGCCTGAAACTCGCTCGTGGAGGGAGGAAGCTTGAAGTCAACCCCCGCGCCCGCCGTCGCGGCCACAGCCTGGAAGCTCACGCACCCCGAGCTTTGCCGGGGATCAGTCAGATGCAATGAGAAGAAATGGCGGAGAAGGGCTACAGAAGGAGCGATGCCCACCATGGCTTCACACACGAAGGGGAAGACGACAAGGAGAGTCACGGATTGGGGTCGAGATGGAGCGTATGGATCTGGTAATGTTCAAGTACCGCGTTGAAGAAGGCGGAGAAAGGGGGAATCAGGCCTGCCCAAAGGGTGTCGATGAAGATTGGGACCTCGGTGGCCGCCCGAGCAATGCGAGCGCGAGATGCAGGCCAAGCCACCGTCTCCCCCCACTCGTTGAAACTGGTGGCGAGCATGGGACTGCAGGCTCGTCGTTGAGCACCAAGGATCGGCCGACTGCAGGCTCGGCGGTTGGAGGCGCACTTGGCGAAGACAGAGGCTTCTTCCCCTTGTCTGCTTGTTTCGGCGCCATGGCGATGAAGCAGGCAGAGTGCAGGTCAGATTGGAGAGGAGGATCATAGTCTCGAGGAAGCAGAGGGACTGGGGAAGCAAGGCGTGGGCGATGGAAGAATAATTGTGTAGGTTGCGGGGGCCGCATAGCCAGGCGGATTCCAAGGCAGCGTGGGGAAGCGGAGACGCCAACGTCCAATCAACTGCCACGTGTCAACCGAGGCCGCAGGCTTTTGGGGCCTGCGGCGCTACGCGCTTGACCTTTGGCTTCGCCCCGAAGCCAAGCCCGAGCGTGCCTTGGGCCCGGGGGCTACTGTCGGTGTTCTGGGAACGGGGGTCCCCAGACTTGCCTGCCTGCGGCCCATGGCGTGGCTGAGCTGGCAGGCCTGTACGGCCCATCTTCATCGACGAGGTATTCAAGACCCTCATGAGGGGCCAAGCCTCACGAGGCAGATGACGCAAGACCTCCTCAGGAGCAGCCTCGCCAGGCAGGCTCACGAGGGGCGGAGAGATCAAGGAAAACCTCGCGAGGTCCTCATGATGTGAGCCATGACGATCGAGACCAGGCGGGCTCCAGCGCACACAGTGTCCTTGCTTCCTCTTTGGTGCCAAGGGGGCAAGCGCAGGCGCGGAGTACCGAGGCATGAAGGAAAGGTTTCCATATCGGTGCAACGAGACCAAGACTAGTAGGACGGCAAGATGGTGGTCACCATGGAGCCCAAGACTACGTCACCACCAGAGCCTTTTGCAGGCGAAGACCACTTTTGTCAGGATAAGCCGTACTAGTTGTCCCCTTTCAAATTGGTCGTTGCTGGCTCCCTTCCTGCTCAATATTTGGGGAGAGGACCAATGCCTATATAAGTAGAACTAGCCACCATAGTAGAGGCGGACCGAGAAGAGGATGGATCGTCAAGATCATCCCCAACCACACAAGTTCACCAAGCACAAGAACACCTCAACCTCAGGAGGCTGTTCTTCCCCTTGTACTGTTCATCACCGGCCCAAAAGGCAATCCACCACCACCACATTGGAGTAGGGTATTACACCACAACGGTGGCCCGAACCAGTATAAATCTTGTGTCTTTGTCTTGTGAGTTCATCGAGTTCATCCGTGAGATCTTAGCGAGCTAGGGCGTGGATCGTAGGGAGAAAACCTTCGTGCGCACCCCAGTGTTCGAACCTCAAGGGTTTTACCGGAACCAGTGATCCGACAGTCCTATTCATCCAGCCCCAACCGGCTCGATTGATCGGGGTCCTGTTCATCTAGAGGCAACACCACGGGGGCCTATTCATCCACCCCCACTAGGAACTGTTCATCCAACCCCCCCAGCAACGCTCACTGTTCATCCATAGGCATCATCGATCGGCTTCAGTTAGCAACAGTAGCGAAGGAATCGCTCGATCGGGTTCAGTTAACAGCCATCGATCGATCGCTCGGGTTCAGTAACGCGTAGCCTGTAGTGGAATCGCTCGGGTTCAGTTAGAGCCCAACGCCTCGCTCGGGTTCAGTTAGAGCCCAACGCCTCGCACCTACGCGCGTGCGTGTATGAGAGAAACATGCATAGCTCGGCCCCGACCACCCACCGTAACCGAGAACAGCCTGATATTTTCCTCGCCCTCGCTTCTACCATGGTTTTTTCCGTCATGGACGGCCCAAAGAATGTCATGCAGCTGCGTCTCCGGCCCGCCCAGGATGAGAAGCCCATTTTATGTTATGATTTTTTGTCATAGAAGTAGGATCCCACCACATCTAGGATGATACCGGGTTTTGTCACAATTATCGTCATAGAAGTGTCATAAGTATGACAATTTTTTTTCGTCCAGCCCAAAATGTCACGGATGTGTCTTTTTTTTGTAGTGCAAGTGGTGTCGTGGGAGACGTTGATAGGTCCATGGGGATGAACTTGGGATGCTCCGCATCAACCAGGTCCATGTATTTTCGAAATACTTAAGTATAGGCTGTTTTTAGAGTTCGTATGTGTGGGGAAACAAGAGTTAGGGTTGGTTTCGGACCCCTCCTCCAAGGGCCATGGAATTCCCCCCTCTTCCTCCATATATACAACCCTTAGGGCATCGTTTATACTTTGGGTTTTGTTTAGATCAAAAGTTGGCCATAGCTGCAACTTCGTGTACTTCGTTTGTGTGCAACGACCAGACAAAGGCGTCACAGACCCCCACCTTCATTAATAAAGCTTTCCTCTTATATTCGCAATATCCAGATTGTAATCTTAGTTTCTTGGTTGTTCTTCGTTTGCTCGCAGGAAACAAACCCTCATGGTCAGGTTGATCGTGCTCCGGCATGGTCAATAACCCCTCGGAAGTTGGTTTAGCGATTGCTAAGGCGTGACATCTCGCACGTGCGTAGTCGGATCGTCAAGGTTGACTCCCACAGAAAACGATAGCCACCATCTCATCGAAACTTCGGGACACCTTCGCCTCTATCAGAGGGTGCTCGCACAATCTTCTTGGAATCACACGGAGCAGCCAACTATGCACATTGGATGGGGTTGGCTATTTATAGCCGCGATCTTCTCGAAGGGAAAAGACCATTTTGGACATGACCACTTAGCCAATGTCCAACTGACACATATCTAACGGTTGGATTTCTGAGCAAAATGGTGACATTTCTTGCGAAGCAAGTAATGATAACTCCTCGACCCGAATCAAATCTCTCGCAGCGAAGAAGAACTTTGTCTCTTGTTGGCAACTATTTATTCGAAACACAAAGAGATTTCTTGCAACTCTCATAGGATTTGGGTTTAGCATCAGAGAATCATAAGCTTCGAACACTATACCCCTCTTAATAGTACGGTGGTCCTATGTGTCAAGAAAGCAAAACAAGAACACGAAACAAATGCTACGTCTTTGCTTCGTCTTCAAACCTCTCGACTGTAGTCAATTTCTTCGGACAGTCACCGAATCAATTGCTTTAGTTCAACAATTGGGGGGGGGGCGGCTCACTTTCGACAGACATAATCTTCAATGATAATCCTCATTGCTTTGTAGGAAATTATCTTTAGATACGCCATATGACTTCAGGAACTTCCACTCTGTGTGCAGTAGCAAACACACTAGTCCCACACTGTTTATGACAACCAAATTCTTCAAGTAGACGACATCGGATGAGGAGTGGTGTTCCCATGTTGTTGCCTGGTCACAGTGGTTGATGGAGTCTTGCGAAGCTTTAGTTTCAGCAGGCCCCGAGGAGGAAGAGGAACCCTCAAATTCAGGGAAACAATTAATCTGGTGACATTAACATAATCGCTCACAACATCATCAATTTCTTCCCGAGGACAAGGAGGATCATTGTCATCTGATTGATTTTTAGGGTCAAAATCTTCAACGAGTTATTTCTTCTTATTGGGGGAGGGCTTCTTCTATTGGGAAACATAGTAGAAAACAAAAAAATCACTCTACGATCATCTAGGAACAATATGAAGATGCATAAAGGGTTTGGATCAATGATCATTACCGGCTCCGGAGTTGCAGCGGAAGTAGACGGTCGGTATAGATCATACTTGGAGTCCCTCGAACCATTGATGAAGATCCCGCGAATCACTCTCGAACGATCCCTCGAAAGGAAGACCGAAAGCACGGCCTCTCAAATTGGTTGCAAGCATACGGTCTTCACGATCTGGCAGCGCTTCGCCATCCAGAGCTAATCGTCACCAGAGAATTAGAGGGAGGAGATTAGAACCACACCGGACTTCTAATTATGAAGATTAGAGGAACTAGGCCAAGCACTAATTAGTCAATTAGGACCAACTAGAACTAGGTCTAGATGACCTAGAAGAGGCTCCAAAACTTGTGTCTTCAAAGGGCCAAAGTCCTCAAGTATATATAGGCTGGAGGGAGGAGGAGAGGGGCATCGCAAGGGAGGAAATCCTCTCCCTTTGGCAAGATAAGGAGGGGGAATCCCCAGCCAATTCGGCCTCCCCTTCCTTCTACAAGGAGGAAGGGGGCGCCGTGATGACCCACAAGTATAAGGGATCAATCGTAGTCCTTTTGATGAGTAAGAGTGTCCAACCCAATGAGGAGCAGAAGAATGCTAAGCGGTTTTCAGCAAGGTATTCTCTACAAGTACTGAAAGTAGTAGTAACAAATAGTTTCGTAGAAAGATAATTCGCAATAAGTAACATGTAGAAGTAATAACAAAGGTGCAGCAAGATGGCCCAATCCTTTTTATAGCAAAGGACAAGCCAGGATATTCTCTGATACTAAGCAAAGCATTCTCGGGGACACATGGGAATTGTTGTCTAGTCACATTCATCATGTTTAGTTGATTCGCATTTGCTACTTTGATAATTTGATATGTGGGTGGACCCGTGATTGGGTGTTCGCTACTTGTGAGCAGCATTGGGATTTCCCCGAAGAGGAGAGGATGATAAACTACAATCGAGATAAGTATTTCCCTCAATTGTGAAACCAGGGTTATCAATCCAATAGGAGAACCAAGCAACAACTAGTGAACAACACTTGCACATAAACAACAAATACTTGCAATCCAACGCAAACAAGGAGTTGTCAATGCCTTGACGGTTACGAGCAAGATTAAATAGTGTAGTTTTTGATAGATAGACCGGGCAAAAATACAAAATAAAATAAGTAAAATAAAATTGCAGCAAAGTATTTTTGGTTTTAATAGATGACAAAAGATAGACTCGGGGGCCATAGTTTTCACTAGAGGCTTCTCTCATAAAATAGGTACTGTGGGTAAACAAATTACTGTTGAGCAATTGATATAAAAGCAAATAATTATGAAGATATCCAAGACAAGTAGACTGAAATGATCCTGCATCTACTACTATCACTCCACACATCTACCGCTATCCAGCATGCATCTAGTGTATTAAGTTCATGGAAGAACGAAGTAACGCCTTAAGCGAGATCACATGATGTGGACAAGATAAACTCATGTATGAAATAAATCCCATCTTTTGCCCTTAACAGCAACGATACATGCATGTCATGTCCCTTTCTGTCACTGGGATTGAGCACCGCAAGATCAAACCCATCACGAAGCACCTCTTCCAATGGCAAGATAAATCAATCTAGTTGGCCAAACCAAACCACTAAATCGGAGAAGAAATACGAGGCTATAACAATCATGCATAAAAGAGTTCAGAGAAAACTCAAATAGTATTCATGGATAGATCTGATCATAAACTCACAATTC
This sequence comes from Triticum urartu, assembly GCF_056163025.1. NCBI lineage: Eukaryota > Viridiplantae > Streptophyta > Magnoliopsida > Poales > Poaceae > Triticum > Triticum urartu. Next base: position 297,815,646 of record NC_141876.1, read on the forward strand.
ATTGGATCCCAACAAACACACCACAGAAAAGTCATTACATCGAATAGATCTCCAAGAGCACCGAGGAGAACATTGTGTTGAAGATCAAATAGAGATAAGAAGCCATGTAGCTACTAAGTATGGACCCATAGGTCCGTGGTAAACTACTCACGCATCATTAGAGGGCAACAAGGATGATGTAAAGCTCCCTCTTTGATTGAACCCCCCTCTGGCAGAGTGCCAAAAAGGCCTCCAGATGGGATCTCGTGGTTCTAGAACTTGCGGCGGTGGAAGAAGTATTTCATGTACTCCTTTGTTGGTTTCACGATTTTAGAGAATTTATAGAGGCGGAGTTAGGTCAAACGGAGCCACGTGGGCCCCACAACATACCAGGGCGCGCCCAAGTGTGTGTGGGCCCACAGTCTATCGTCTGGTCATCTCCCGAAGCTTCTAACGTCTCTTTTGTCTAGAAAAAATCTCCAAAAAGTTTCGTGGCATTTGGACTTCGTTTGGTACTGATATTTTGTGAAGCTAAAAACAAGCAAAAAATAGCAACTAGCACCGGGCACTAAGTTAATTGGTTAGATCCAAAAAATGATACATGATTGCTTGAAACTATATATAAAACATCCAAGATTGATAATATAATAGCATGGAACAATAAAAAATTATAGATACGTTGGAGACGTATCAGTGCTGTCCTTACTTGAACAAGCATCCCACTTACGATTACCCCCTCTCGCAAGCATCTGCAACTACGAAAGAAGAATTAAGATAAATATAACCATATCATGATACATATGGATCCAAATCTGCCCCTTACGGAATGACACACAAACTAGGGTTTAATCTTATGTCACTCTAGCAGCCCATCATCTACTTATTACGCCACAATGCCTTCCCTTCGGCCCAAGTATGGTGAAGTGTCATTTAGTCGATGTTCACATGACACCACTATAGGATGCAACCACATAAATATCATCTAATTATCGAACAAATACTAACTTCACATGATTACTTATAACAAGACTTCTCCCATGTCCTCAAGAACAAAAGTAACTACTCACAAATCATATTCATTTTCGAGATCAAAGGTGTATTCAATATGCTTGAGGATTTGAACATTTAATCTTCCACCAAATAAACCAACTAGCGTCAACTACAAGATGCAATCAACACTACTAGCAACCCATAGGTACCAATCTGAGGTTTTGGGACAAAGATTGAATACAAGAGATGAACTAGGGTTTGAGATGAGATGGTGCTGGTGAAGATGTTGATGAAGATCGGTCCTCCCATGATGATAAGATCGTTGGTGATGTCGATAGCCTCAATTTCCCTCTCCTGGAGGGAAGTTTCCCCGGCGGAATCGCTCCGCCGAAGATCAAAAGTGCTCCTGCCCAAGTTACGCCTTGGGATGACGTTGCTTCATCTTGGAAGTCTTTTTCTTATTTTTCTTAGGGAAAATAGCTTCATATAGCAGAAGATGTGATGCAGAGCATCCCAAGGTCATCCCCATGGACCTACCTATGTCCCCTACGACACCACTTGGACCAATGACAAGAGCACGAGTAAAGGCTATCGAAGATAAGGTGAACTCGCTCCTCTCTGAGCTACCACTTTCTATGCATGAGACATGGCTACTACCTCAAGCAAAAACCCTATGTGTGATCAGGTACTTGGAGGAAAGCCACACATCAGCTACACCCAATGGACAAGACGGTGAGGACGCCAAGCTCAATGGTCAAGAAGAAGGACTACTCGAAATTGCCAATCACCGGACGACCGGCGAACCTCGGATGTCCGACGAACTCCAGGCTTCGGAAAACTGACCCCCCTCCGGACGACCGGCGCTACCACACCCGAGTCGAAACGCCGGATTTCCGAAGACCATCGGGCGACCGACGCCCTGGACATTCGACCCCGACCAGACATCCGACCAAAGCACATCCGAGCCGAATCTACGGATGCCCGATGAGCACCGGATGTCCGGACCCTCACGAGCCTCCGGACGATGGTAACTACCGGACGTCCGACGCATGTGTGCTGATTTCATGTTGGGCCGAAGCCCGTGTACCCCTTCGACCTCTAAGACTATATATACACCTCCTCCTCCTCTTTTCTAGGGTTAGTGTTGTGATAGCTCATTTGTGAGATAGAGCCTCGCTCATCCATATGGATCTACTCCTTGAGAGAGACCGCGATCCCTCTACGGAGAAGATCCTCTTGGATTCAAGACCCCCTCTTGGGTGGCCCCATCAAGACCTCCTTTGGAGAAGACCGGTTATCTTATGTATCGTCCCGTGTTGACTTTGGATCGTGTGATCTCTTTTGTGTTTGAGGATATAGCATATGTGTGATCATTCCTGTTGGTCCGAGTGATTCTCTCGTGTTTCCCCTAGTGTGTCCCCTTGTGTTCCTTGTGTTCATTGCGGGATCCGCTCCTTTCATGAAATATCAGCCGTATAGGGTTCCACCCTACATCATCTTGGTATCAGAGCCACGTTGATCACGATTTTGGAGCCTCCCTATTGTGTTTTCTAGCCTTGTTTTGTTGAATTTGTCCCTATTTCAAAAATTCCCCACAAAAATAGCCCAATTTTTTTTTGTGATTTGTTGGTGTGATGAAATTTTGTTGGATTTTATTCGTGGATTTGCTTTGCCTTGAGTGGATCTAGCCTTTCCCCTTCGTCTCCACCTCTTTCATCCATTGAATAGCCGGGATTTGACCTTTTTTGCCACATCCACCTCGAAGTTCATTCCGTGCCCGGAATTTCGCACAGGCACCGTTCGTCCGATGATCGGACGACCGTAAACCCCGGGACGTCCGTAAAACCCTGACGAAACTGAACCCCCCCCCCGAAAATTTCAGCCATCGCACCACTTCTGCATATGCATCCCCATACCACCACCACTTTCTGCAATCACCATTGCTTACTCATTTCGCACTCCGATACGTTTTTGCCACATTATGCTTTGAGAATTTGAGTTGCGGTTCTGTGTCCTATTGTGTTTCGGCTATTTACGTATGGTTCGACATCAACATCACCGCCGCTCATCTTCACCACGGATTCGTCATCGGCAACAACCACTAAACATTTCTGACACCATACCATAAGCAAGAACGGTAACATCATCTTTGGTATCGTGATACATCATTCTTGCCATTACATTGATAGCCATCATAGCCCAATTTTGCGTATCTTACCCATCGAGACTAGCCTTTGAGTATTGCTAGCAACGTGACTTCTGCACATTAGTGATCATACTTCCCATAACATACATACATATCATTGGTGAATTGAAAACCCACAGGTATAGGGGATCGCAACAGTTTTCGAGGGTATAGTATTCAACCCAAATTTATTTATTCGACACAAGGGGAGCTAAACAATTTTCTCAAGTATTAGCAGCTGAGTTGTCAATTCAACCACACCTGGAAACTTAATATCTGCAGCAAAGTGTTTAGTAGCAAAGTAATATGATAGTAGTGGTAACGGTAGCAAATGGTAATGGTAGCAAAAGTAATGTTTTTTGGTATTTTGTAGTGATGATAGCAATAGCAATGGAAAAGTAAATAAGCGAAGAACAATATATGGAAAGCTCGTAGGCAATGGATCGGTGATAGAGAATTATGCCGGATGCAGTTCATCATGTAACAATCATAACCTAGGGTGACACAGAACTAGCTCCAGTTCATCAATGTAATGTAGGCATGTATTCCGAATATAGTCATACGTGCTTATGGAAAATAAGTTGCATGACATCTTTTGTCCTACCCTCCCGTGGCAGCGGGGTCCTAATGGAAACTAAGGGATATTAAGGCCTCCTTTTAATAGAGTATCGGACCAAAGCATTAACACATAGTGAATACATAAACTCCTTAAACTACGGTCATCACCGGTAAGTATCCCGATTATTGTCACTTTGGGGTTAACGGATCATAACACATAATAGGTGAATATAGACTTGCAAGATAGGATCAAGAACTCTCATATATTGATGAAAACATAATAGGATCAGATCTGAAATCATGGCACCCGGGCCCTAGTGACAAGCATTAAGCATAGCAAAGTCATAGCAACATCAATCTCAGAGCATAGTGGATACTAGGGATCAAACCCTAACAAAACTAACTCGATTACATGATAGATCCCATCCAACCCATCACCGTCCAGCAAGCCTACGATGGAATTAATCACGCACGGCGGTGAGCATCATGAAATTGGTGATGGAGGATGGTTGATGATGACGATGGCGACGGATTCCCCTCTCTGGAGCCCCGAATGAACTCCAGATCAGCCCTCCCGAGAGGTTTTAGGGCATGGCGGTGGCTCCATATTGTAAAACGTGATGAATTCTTCTCTCTGATTTTTTCTCCCCGAAACCAAATATATAGAGTTGCAGTTGAGGTCGGAGGAGCTCCAGGGGGCCCACGAGGTAGGGGGCGCGCCCTAGGGGGGCAGGCGTGCCCCCACCCTCGTGGACAGGTGGTGGCCCCCCTGGCCTTCATCTTTTGCAAGGATTTTTTTATTATTTCTGAAAAGTTGTTCCATGAAGTTTCCGGTCATTCCGAGAACTTTTGTTTCCGCACATAAATAACACCATGGTAATTCTGCTGAAAACAACGTCAGTCCGGGTTAGTTCCATTCAAATCATGCAAGTTAGAGTCCAAAACAAGGGCAAACATGTTTGGAAAAGTAGATACGACGGAGACATATCAACTCCCCCAAGCTTAAACCCTTGCTTGTCCTCAAGCAATTCAGTTGATAAACTGAAAGTGATAAAGAAAAACTTTTACAAACTCTGTTTGCTCTTGTTGTTGTAAATATGTAAAGCCAGCATTCAAGTTTTTCAGCAAAGATTATGACTAACCACATTCATAATAATGCTTAGGTCTCAAGTTTACTCATATCAATGGCATAATCAACCAGCGAGCAATAATAATAAATCTCGTTTGACAACACTTTCTCAAAACAATCATAATATGATATAACAAGATGGTATCTCGCTAGCCCTTTCTGAGACCGCAAAACATAAATGCAGAGCACCTTTAAAGATCAAGGACTGACTAGACATTGTAATTCATGGTAAAAGAGATCCAGTCAAGTCATACTCAATGTAAACTAATAGTAATGAATGCAAATGACAACGGTGCTCTCCAGCTGGTGCTTTTTAATAAGAGAATGATGACTCAACATGAAAGTAAATAGATAGGCCCTTCGAGGAGGGAAGCAGGGATTTGTAGAGGTGCTAGAGCTCGGTTTTGAAATAGAGGTGAATATTATTTTGAGTGGTATACTTTCATTGTCAACATAACAACCAAGAGATGGAAATATCTTCCATGCTACACACATTATAGGCGGTTCCCAAACAAAATGGTAAAGTTTATACTCCCCCTTCCACCAACAAGCATCAATCCCTGGCTTGCTCGAAACAACGAGTGCCTCCAACTAACAAGAGTCCCAGGGGGAGTTCTGTTTGCAATTATTTTGATTTGATTTGCACAAAGCATGGGACTGGGCATCCCGGTGACCAGCCACTTTCTCGTGAGTGAGGAGCAGAGTCCACTCCTCTTGAGAATAACCCGCCTAACATGGAAGATACGGACAACCCTAGTTGATACATGAGCTATTCGAGCATACAAAACTGTATATTTATTTGAAGGTTTAGAGTTTGGCACATACTAATTTACTTGGGACAGCAGGTAGATACCGTATATTGGTAGGTATGGTGGACTCATATGGAATAACTTTGGGGTTTATGGAGTTGGATGCACAAGCAGTATTCCCGCTTAGTACAGGTGAAGGCTAGCAAGAGACTGGGAAGCGACCAGCTAGAGAGCGACAACAGTCATGAACATGCATTAAAATTAATCAACACCGAATGCAAGCATGAGTAGGATATAATCCACCATGAACATAAATATCGTGAAGGCTATGTTGATTTTGTTTCAACTACATGTGTGAACATGCGCCAAGTCAAGTCACTTAAATCATTTAGAGGAGGATACCACCCTATCATACCACATCACAACCATTTTAATAGCATGTTGGCACGCAAGGTAAACCATTATAAGCTCCTAGCTAATCAAGCATGGCACAAGAACTATGATCTCTAGTTGTCATTGCAAACATGTTTATTCATAATAGGCTGAATCAGGAACGATGAACTAATCATATTTACAAAAACAAGAGAGGTCGAGTTCATACCGTCTTTTCTCATCTCAATAAGTTCATCATATAATCATCATTATTGCCTTTCACTTGAACGACCGAACAATGTGGATAATAATAATAGTGCACGTGCATTGGACTAAGATGGAATTTGCAAGCATTCAATAAACAGGAGAAGACAAGGCAATATGGGCTCTTTTGTTAGATCAACAATAATGCATATAAGAGCCACTTCAACAATTTAATTATGGTCTTCTCCTATCGACCCCCAAAGAAAAGAAAATAAATAAAACTATTTACACGGGAGAGCTCCCAACAAGTACAAGAAGAACATGAAATCTTTTTGGGTTTTCTTTTTAATTACTACTACAAGCATGGAAAGTAAACTAATTAAAAGCTACAACTGATTTTTTTTGTTTTTCTTAAGGTTTATCAAACACACAAGAAGAAAGCATAAAAAGGGAAATAAACTAGCATGGATGATACAATGAAAAAGTATGAGCACCGACATGTGGCAATGAGTGTGTGAATATAAATGTAATGTCGGTGAGAAATATGTACTCCCCCAAGCTTAGGCTTTTGGGCCTAAGTTGGTCTATGGCCATGGTTGGCCTGACGGATATCCATAATAATAGTTGGGGTCGTACTGCGAAGAAGACTCCGATTGCCACTGGTTGGCAATCATCTCTGGATCCCACTGGTAATTAGACTGTCGTGGAGGATCAACTTGTGGTTCTGGCTCTGGCTCTGTGGCTAATGTAGGGTTCCGATAGGCGTGAATAGCCTCTAATGGAACAAGGTACTGGCCTGCAGATAAATCAAACAAGGAAGGAGCAGGCAGGGTAATAGTCTCTTGATGATGTTTATCAAAGAACAATTTGTATTTAAGCTCTCCTTCCCTATTCTTAACAATAAAATCATGTGCTACCATACTCTTATAATCTAAATAAACACGAGGCAGCACTTTTTCTTCCTTCTCATAATGCCTAATAGGTATGTTAAAATGTGCAGCTAGGCGTGAAGCATAGATGCCTCCAAAGATGGGGCCCTTTGTACGGTTCAGACTTAACCGTTTAGCAATAATGCCGCCCATACTAACAAAGTTATCACTGAATAAACCGTGGAGCAAAATAATAATATCAGGAACACTAAGGTTCCCACAGTTTCCGCGACCAATTAAGCAACGACTAGCAAATAATGCAAAATAGCGTAAAATAGGAAATGTATGCTAGTGATTCGTGCATCGGAAACCTTCCTCGTTTCCCCTACAGTGATGATATCAATAAGCCCATCCACATCGCTGCGATGTGGTTCCTCTGTCGTGCCCTCGAAAGGGACCAAACAAACCTGACAAAAATCATAAAGTGACATCTCCTTATGCTCATCATATAAATAAAACTCCACTGTAGGTGGTGAGCTCCTAGAATGGAAATGAAAGTTTTGCACAAAGATATTTGTGAGTAGGAGATACTGATCACGTTGGTCATGGAGGAAAGCGGTGAGGCCTGCATTCTTAGCCAATTCATAAAAATCTTCATAAATCCGGGCTGCTCTCAAGAAATCATCGGAAGGCCATTCACACGACCGAACCTCCGTGGTGCGAGGCAGATTATACTTGGGCTTCTGTGCCTTTTCCTTCGAGCTTCGGCTCGATGAGCCCCTCAAAAGTCTCTTCATTATTTTCTAAAAAATTCTGAAATTTTTAGTAACTTCAAAATAAAAGTAAACCAAACTCAATAATATTGATAGCAACTACTCCTACAAGTGCCTAGGGTCTATATCATGCATCACAACTACTTTTGACCATATAAATTTGATATGCAAGCTCAAGAACAGGGTCACCTAAGCAGCAAAAATTTTCAATGAATAAATCACTAGAACAAAAACTAATTGGACCAATGGAGGAGTCACATACCAAGGAACAATCTCCCCAAGCAGTTTTGTGAGAGGTGCTTTGAGCAAGGAGATCGAAAAAAATGGCAGCAAAATGAGCTTGGACTCGGGTTTGAGCAGGATATTCGTGTTTGGGGGAGGAAGAAGGAGTGTGTGGGTGAAAGGATAAGTGGAGGAGGGCCACCGTGGGCCCACGAGGCAGGGGGGGCGCGCCCCTGACCCTCGTGGCTAGGTGGATGACCCCCCTTTTGTGTTCTCAGTGCCAAATATTCTCAAATATTCCAGAGAAAATCATATTTAAATTTCAGGGCATTTGGAGAACTTTTATTTTCGGGGTATTTTTATATTGCACGGATAATCAGATAACAGACAAAAAAAATACTATTTTTATTTTATTTAATATAAATAACAGAAAGTAAAAGGAGGGTACAAAATGTTGTGCCTTCTAGTTTCATCCATCTCATGCTCATCAAAAGGAATCCACTAACAAGGTTGATCAGGTCTTGTTAACAAACTCATTCCGAATAACATGGAACCGGAGAAATTTCGAATAACACTATGTTACCTCAACGGGGATATGCACATCCCCAATAATAAGAATATCATATTTCTTCTTGACAGTAGGAAGAGGAAATTTAAAACCTCCAAATATAATCGATGGAATTTTTCCAATAGAGTTGATACTATGAACTTGAGGTTGTCTCCTCGGAAAGTGTACCGTATGCTCATTACCATTAACATGAAAAGTGACATTGCCTTTAGTGCAATCAATAACAGCCCCTGCAATATTCAAAAAGGGTCTTCCAAGAATAATAGACATACTATCGTCCTCGAGAATATCAAGAATAACAAAGTCTGTTAAAATAGTAACGTTTGCAACTACAACAGGCACATCCTCACAAATACCGACAGGTACAGCAGTTGATTTATCAGCCATTTGTAAAGATATTTCAGTAGGTGTCAACTTATTCAAATCAAGTCTACGATATAAACAGAGAGGCATAACACTAACACCGGCTCCAAGATCACATAAAGCAGTTTTAACATAGTTTCTTTTAATGGAGCATGGTATAGTGGGTACTCATGGATCTCCAAGTTTCTTTGGTATTCCACCCTTAAAAGTATAATTAGCAAGCATGGTGGAAATTTCAGCTTCTGGTATCTTTCTTTTATTAGTAACAATATCTTTCATATACTTAGCATAAGGATTCATTTTGAGCATATCAGTTAATCGCATACGCAAAAAGATAGGTCTAATCATTTCAGCAAAGCGCTCAAAATCCTCATCATCCTTCTTCTTCGATGATTTGGGAGGAAAAGGCATGGGTTTTTGAACCCATGGTTCTCTTTCTTTACCATGTTTCCTAGCAACAAAGTCTTTCTTATCATAACGTTGATTCTTTGATTGTGGGTTATCAAGATCAACAACAGGTTCAATTTCTATATCATTATCATTACTAGGTTGAGCATCATCATGAACATTATCAGTAACATTATCACTAGTTTCAGGTTCATTACCAGATTGTGTTTCAGCATCAGAGATAGAAATATCATTTGGATTCTCAGGTGTTTCAATAACAGGTTCACTAGAAGCATGCAAAGTCCTATCATTTTTCTTTTTCTTCCTTTTAGAAGGACTAGGTGCATCCACATTATTTCTCTAAGAATCTTGCTCAACTCTCTTAGGGTGGCCTTCAGGATACAAAGGTTCCTGAGTCATTCTACCACCTCTAGTCATAACTCTAACAGCATTATCATTATTCTTACTATTCAATTCATTGAGAAAATCATTTTGAGCTTTAAGTACTTGTTCTACTTGAGTGGTAACCATAGAAGCATGTTTACTAATAAGTTTAAGTTCACCTTTAACATTAGCCATATAATCACCCAAGTGTTCAAGCATATTTGAATTGTATTTCAATTGTCTACCAAAATAAGCATTAGAATCTTCTTGCTTAACCATAAATTTATCAAACTCATCTAAGCATGGGCTAGCAAACTTAGTAAATGGGATTTCAGCTTTATCATATCTATAGAGAGAATTTACCTTTACTACCTGTGTCGGGTTATCAAGACCATGAGTTTCTTCAATAGGTAAAGGATTAAGATCATATGTTTCTTCAACAGGCGGTAAATTAAGACCATGTATTTCTTCAATAGGAGGTAAATTCTTAACATCTTCAGCTTTAATACCTTTTTCTTTCATAGATTTCTTTGCCTCTTGCATATCTTCATGACTAAGAAATAGAATACCCCTCTTCTTCGGAGTTGGTTTAGGAATAGGCTCAGGAATTGGCTCCGGAGCTGGCTCAGGAAGTGTCCAATTATTTTCATTTGTCAACATATTATTCAATAGAATTTCAGCTTCATCCAGTGTTCTTTCCCTGAAAACAGAACCAACACAACTATCCAGGTAATCTCTGGAGGCATCGGTTAGTCCATTATAAAAGATATCAAGTATTTCATTTTTCTTAAGAGGATGATCAGGCAAAGCATTGAGTAACTTGAGAAGCCTCCCCCAAGATTGTGGGAGACTCTCTTATTCAATTTGCACAAAATTATATATATCCCTTAAAGCAGCTTGTTTCTTATGAGCAGGGAAATATTTAGCAGAGAAGTAATGAATCATATCCTGGGGACTACACACACAACTAGGATCAAGAGAATTAAACCATATCTTAGCATCACCCTTTAATGAGAACGGAAATATTTGAAGGATATAAAAGTAAAGAGTTCTCTCATCATTAGTGAACAGGGTGGCTATATCATTTAATTTAGTAAGATGTGCCACAAGAGTTTCAGATTCATAGCCATGAAAAGGATCAGATTCAACCAAAGTAATTATATTAGGATCAACAGAGAATTCACAATCCTTATCAGTAACAAAGATAGGTGAAGTAGCAAAAGCAGGGTTAGGTTTCATTCTAGCATTAAGAGATTGCTGCTTCCATTTAGCTAATAACCTCTTGAGCTCGTATCTATCTTTGCAAGCTAAAATAGCTAAAGAAGCTTCTTTATCAAAAACATAACCCTCAGGAATAACAGGTGAGTCTTCATCATCACTTTCATCAATATTATCAGATTCAATATTTTCATTCTCTCTAGCCCTAGCAATTTGTTCATCAATAAATTCACCAAGTGGCACAGTAGTATCAAGCATAGAAGTAGTTTCATCATAAGTATCATGTATAGCAGAGGTGGCATCATCAATAACATGCGACATATCAGAACGAATAGCAGAAGCAGGTTTAGGTGTCGCAAGCTTACTCAAAACAGAAGGTGAATCAAGTGTAGAGCTAGATGGCAGTTCCTTACCTCCCCTCGTAGTTGAGGGATAAATCTTAGTTCTTGGATCTTTCAAGTTCTTCATAATGATAAGCAGATATAAATCCCAAGTGACTCAAAGAATAGAGCTATGCTCCCCGGCAACGGCGCCAGAAAATAGTCTTGATAACCCACAAGTATAGGGGATTGCAACAATTTTCGAGGGTAGAGTATTCAACCCAAATTTATTGATTCGACACAAGGGGAGCCAAAAAATATTCTCAAGTATTAGTAGCTGAGTTGTCAATTCAACCACACCTGGAAACTTAATATCTGCAGCAAAGTGTTTAGTTGCAAAGTAATATGATAGTAGTGGTAATGGTAGCAAAAGGTAATGGTAGCAAAAGTAATGTTTTTGGTATTTTGTAGTGATGATATCAATAGCAACGGAAAAGTAAATAAGCGAAGAACAATATATGGAAAGCTCGTAGGCAATGGATCGGTGATAGAGAATTATGCCGGATGCGGTTCATCATGTAACAATCATAACCTAGGGTGACATAGAACTAGCTCCAGTTCATCAATGTAATGTAGGCATGTATTCTGAATATAGTCATACGTGCTTATGGAAAACAACTTGCATGACATCTTTTGTCCTACCCTCCCGTGGCAGCAGGGTCCTAATGGAAACTAAGGGATATTAAAGCCTCCTTTTAATAGAGTACGGGACCAAAGCATTAACACATAGTGAATACATGAACTCCTCAAACTAAGGTCATCACCGGTAAGTATCCTGATTATTGTCACTTCGGAGTTAACGAATCATAACACATAATAGGTGACTATAGACTTGCAAGATAGGATCAAGAACTCTCATATATTGATGAAAACATAATAGGTAAATCATGGCACTCGGGCCCTAGTGACAAGCATTAAGCATAGCAAAGTCATAGCAACATCAATCTTAGAACATAGTGAATAGTAGGGATCAAACCCTAACAAAACTAACTCGATTACATGATAGATCCCATCCAACCCATCACCGTCCAGCAAGCCTACGATGGAATTACTCATGCACGGTGGTGAGCATCATGAAATTGGTGATGAAGGATGGTTGATGATGACGATGGCGATGGATTCCCCTCTCCGGAGCCCCGAACGGACTCCAGATCAGCCCTCCCGAGAGGTTTTAGGGTTTGGCGGCAGCTCCATATCGTAAAACGCGATGGATTCTTCTCTCTTATTTTTTTCTCCCCGAAACCAAATATATAGAGTTGGAGTTGAGGTCGGAGGAGCTCCAGGGGGCCCACGAGGTAGGGGGCGCGCCCTAGGGGGCAGGCGCGCCCCCACCCTCGTGGACAGGTGGTGGGCCCCCTGGCCTTCATCTTTTGCAAGGATTTTTTGTTATTTCCAAAAAGTTGTTCCGTGAAGTTTCAGGTCATTCCGAGAACTTTTGTTTCTGTACATAAATAACACCATGGTAATTCTGCTGAAAACAGCGTCAGTCCGGGTTAGTTCCATTCAAATCATGCAAGTTAGAGTCGAAAACAAGGGCAAAAGTGTTTGGAAAAGTAGATACGACGGGGACGTATCATGCATATCTTGGTATCATCTTTCGTGTCACAAAGTTGTCATCGCATACACAATTGCTATCTTTGTTCCTGAAGCATTGCATGAGAAAAGAGCTCAAAAGAAAAGAGCCAAACAATCTATTAAGCAAAAGGGAAAGATAAGAGAAAAGCTTTTAAGCAAGAACCATAGCATCATACAACATTAATATTGTCATACTAGATCATCTTGGATCATATCATCGGAATACCATACATAGAGCATACTTGGAATAGAAGTCGTTGTATTTTTGCTTAGTAGGTTGTGCACAAGTCTTCGTATCCGCCTATTGTGCAATCGTGCTAGCGTCTCTCTAGTGTTATGCAACAAGAGCATTTTTGTGGACTCCACATTTTGGCTCATCCTTGGTTGCATGACCCAATTTCTTTCTTTCCATGTGTGTTTCAGTGTACCATATTTTGCTATTGGTCTACTTATTGCATCACAAATTTGTGAATCTTTTCCAACATTATTGAAGCTCACTAACAATTGCATCAAATTTTGTACCACCATCATAACCGAGCTCCACCATAAGCTTTTACTTGTGTAGGTGTTAGAAACCAACAAGAATTGGTACCAATTGTGCTATTTCCTTGTTCCACATTGAGTGATCATTGATCCATCTTCAACATAGGTCAAGGTACATTTGGTATAAGTTCTTCTCTTTCTCCCACTCACATATTTGTTTGGAATGATGGATAGGCCAAGTACTTCTACCAACCTACTGTACATCGAGCAAGACGACGGCATGACCTCCTACGTCACAAAGAGCCACCTCTTTGGTGCAGAACATGCTTTGCATCAAGAGCAACAAGCAATGAGTGACCGCATCGACAACCTCGCCACCGACTTGCGACTATCCGAGCAACGCACAAGAGACTATTTCGACCACAAGCTCGACGACCACAAGCAAGAGAATGGCGCAAGAATGGACGAGATTCGTGCTTTGTTGCTCAATCGCACTTCTTCCACTCCGTCCTCATCAAGACGGAGCCGCTCAAGTCGACACTCCGACTACACCATCTCAGGCTCAAGTACACCAACATTCAATACTCTTCGACGTGTCGCGCGCCAAGATCATCAAGCAAACTGCAACCCTCTACACGACAACAACTCTCAAGAACAACGACATCGTCAAAACCAAGCAACCTTTGCGCAAGCACGAGATCGGCAACACCAACGCCAACATGAAGAGGAAGAGCGAGCACGCCTACACGAAGATGCACAAGATGCCGAGGCACAATGTCAAGAACAAAAATTGCGAGAAGATCAAGCACTTGAGGCGGAACAAGCCCTCCCAGATTTCAAGTCGAGCCGTAGCCAACCGAGTCCGACAAGCTCGTGAGCATCAAGAAGCGCTCTATGATGAAGTCCACGAACGAATATATCAAGCTCGCGTGCATCGTCAAGCTCGACAAGTTCCTCCACAAGCTCGCTAAGAACATCAAGTTCAACAAGAGCAAGAAGACATTGGAAATCCTCCATGACAAGAGCAAGTTGTGAGAGACGATCCTCCTCGTCAAGGACGTCATCATCCCTGATCCAAACACAATGAAGAGCAACGCTATGGCAAGTTAAAGTTGACCATGTCCAAGTTCAATGGAAGCAATGATCCCGAAGAGTACCTTTCATGGGCATTGAAGGTTGACAAAATCTTCCGTTTGCACAACTATGAAGAAGAGAAGAAGATCGCGATGGCATCCCTTGAGTTCCAAGACTATGTCCTCATTTGGTGGGAACAAGTCATTGAGCGTCGAGAGGCAAGAGGTGAACCACCCACCACTACTTGGGCGCAAATGAAGGATGTCATGAGAGCATGCTTTGTGCCAATCTACTACAACCGCGACCTCTTCAAGAAACTCCAACTCCTCAAGCAAGGAACCAAGAGCGTTGAAGAATACTACAAGGAAATGGAGATTTCCATGATACGAGCCAATGTCACGGAAGATGATGAGCAAACTATGGCACGTTTCTTGAATGGACTCAATCACCCTATCAAGAAGATCGCCAATTTCCAACCATACTTGAACCTCATCGAGCTAGTGCATCAAGCTACCAAAGCGGAACGTCAAGTGCAAGATGACTTCAAGTATGCCAAGTTCTCATCCAAGTCCTATGGCTTCTCCAACACCCAAGCTTCAACGACTCCAACACCGTCTACTTCAACCAAGCATTCTACAAGCACCGTCGACAAGTCGAGTTACAAGAAAGCTTCGACAACCTCAAGTCATCCTCCTACAACAAGAAACTTCAAGCCGAGAGCTTCATCATCATCTACCCCAACCGATGAGACCGTCAAGACAAGTTCCTTCAAATGCTTCACATGCGGAGGACAAGGACACAAGTCCTTTGAGTGTACCAACAAGCGAACCATGATCCTCAATGACGATTGTACATATGACTCCGTGAGTGAAGGAGAAACGGAAGCACTTGAGCAAGTCGCCATGCACCGGCAAGTGAACGATGAAGAGGAACAAGTATTCTGTGACGAAGATTCAAGTCCCACTCTCGTTGTATCCAAGGTCTTGACTCTTCAACATCAACAGCAAGAATACCAAAGATTCCATATTTTTCATACCAAGGCCTGCATCAATGGAAGGTCCATCAAGGTCATCATCGATGGACGGAGTTGTCATAACTTAGCAAGTGAAGAACTTTTCTCCAAGCTCCAATTGCCCAAGACGAAGCACCCACATCCCTACAAAGTTCAATGGCTAGGCGACTCCAGCACGATCCAAGTCGAGCATAGAGTGCAAGTCTCCTTCAAAATCAGAGCTTACGAAGACACTTTGGAGTGTGATGTCGTTCCAATGACCGTTTGCCACCTTCTTTTCGGACGACCATGGCAATTTGATAGAGATGTCATCCACAATGGCCGACGAACCACTATATCTTCAAGATGAAAGGAAAGGAGTACGTACTTCGTCCTATGTCTCCAAGCCAAGTGATCGCCGACAAAGCAAGCCACCCATCATGGAGAGAATAGTGAGAGAGCGAACCACCAAAAAGAGAGTGAGCGCCACATGCCCAAAATGAGTGCCTCCACGATGAGCGAAAAGAAGAACTTAGTTCTATTTGCCACCAAATGCGAGATAAGAGAAGTGCCTGAGAACCCATCTAGTGTCCTACACTATGTCATTTTGTGCAAGGACGAGGCACCAAAAGCTAACACCTCTCACGATCTACATCTAGTATTGTCTTATCTTTTGCACGAATTCCAAGATGTTTTCCCCGACGAGCTACCTCTGGGTCTACCTCCACCACAAGGCATCGAGAACTGCATCAACCTCATCCCTGGAGCTCCTCTTCCTAACAAAGCTCCCTACTACGTCAACCCCGAAGAAACCAAAGAAATACAAAGGCAAGTAAAACATCTCATTGACCATGGACATGTGCACGAAAGTTTGAGTCCTTGTGCCGTACCGGTCATTCTTGTGCCAAAAAGAGATAGTAGCTTTCGCATGTGTTTCGATTGTAGACCCATCAATGCTATCACCGTTCGCTAATGGTACCCCATTCCACGCCTTGATGATATGCTTGATGAACTTAGCGATGCCACTATTTTTTTCCAAAATTGATCTTAAAAGTGGTTACTATCAAATCCGCATACAAGAGGGTGATGAATGGAAGACCGCTTTCAAAACAAAGTTTGGTTTGTATGAGTGGTTAGTCATGCCGATGGGTTTATCACAAGCACCGAGTACTTTCATGCGTCTTATGCATTATGCCTTTTGCCCTTACATTGGTGAGTTTGTTGTGGTCTACTTCGACGATATCCTTGTTTTTAGCAAATCTCTCAAAGATCATGCCACCCATGTTCGAACCGTTTTGCAAACTCTTCGAAAAGAGCATCTCTATGCTAACATGGAAAAATGCCTTTTTGGCGTTGATAAGCTTGTTTTCTTGGGTTTTGTTGTGTCCTCTAAGGGTGTTCATCTTGATGACTCTAAGATCAATGCTATTAAAACTTGGCCACAACCAACCAACTTGCAACAAGCGCGTAGCTTCCTTGGCTTAGCCGGTTTCTACCGTAGATTTGTGCAGGACTTTAGCACCATTGCTTCACCTTTGCATGCTTTGAGTAAGAAGAATGCGCCTTTTGTTTGGGGACTCTCCCAAGATACCACATTCAATGAGCTTAAGAATTTTCTTACTCATGCTCCCGTGCTTGCATTACCCAACTTTGACAAACCCTTTGAGATTCATTGCAATGCTAGTGATAATGGCATAGGAGGTGTGTTAACGCAAGAGAAGCGCCCCATAGCTTACTTTAGTGAAAAACTCTCCAAAGGGCAACTCAATTACCCCATCTATGACAAAGAGTTATATGCTTTAGTGCGAGTTTTGCGTGAATGGGAACATTATCTTCGCCCTCATGAATTTGTCATCCATACCGACCATGAAATGCTTAAATACCTTAAGGGTCAAACTAAGTTGAACAAGCGTCATGCTAAATGGTGTGAATTCATTGAGTCATTTCCTTATATCATCAAGTACATTAAAGGTAAGGAAAATGGTGGGGCGGACGCTCTTTCCCACATATGTATGCTTGTTACTCAACTTGAATTGGATGTCATTGGCTTTGAGCACATAAAAGACTTGTATGCACATGATCCTACTTTTGCTATTCCTTATGCCAAGTGTTTGACGCATACCTCTTGGGATCGCTATTATATCAAAGATGGTTATCTTATTAGAGCTAACAAACTATGCATCCCCGAGTCTTCTCTTCGTTTGTTGCTTTTGCAAGAATCTCATGGAGGAGGACTAATGGGACATTTTGGATGCGACAAGACTTTTGCTACGCTCTCCAAGAACTATTATTATCCCAAGATGTTCCACGACGTCAACCGCTTCACCAACGGATGCTCTACATGTCGCAAAGCTAAGTCTAAAGCTCAATCCCATGGTCTCTATATGCCTCTTCCAATTCCGTATCAACCATGGGAAGATATTAGCATGGATTTTGTGCTTGGTTTGCCTAGAACTAGAAATGGAAAGGATTCCATCTTTGTTGTTGTGGATCGATTCTCAAAAATGGCACATTTCATTCCTTGCAACAAGATAGACGATGCTTCACATGTTGAAAATCTATTATGTAGGGAAATACTTTGCTTACAAGGAGTGCCAAAGATGATTGTCTCAGACCGCGACATCAAGTTCTTGAGTTACTTTTGGAAAACCTTATGCGCCAAGCTAGGAATCAAGCTACTCTTCTCCACGGCTTACCATCCACAAATCAACGGCCAAACGGAGGTGACCAACCGCACACTCTCCGCCCTACTTCGCGTGCTAATCAAGAGGAACATCAAGGAGTGGGAGGAGTGTCTACCTATCGCCAAGTTCGCCTACAACCGCGCAAGACACTCAACTACCGGCAAGTCCCCCTTCGAGGTCGTCTACGGATTCAACCCATTATCCCCATTGGACATTTTTCCCTCTACCACTACAAGAGCGCATCAATATGGACGCAAGTGCACATGTGAACCATCTCAAGAAGGTGCATTGAGATACAAGGCACACCATCAAGCGCCAAGTACAAAGACTTGCGACCAAGCTCAACATCAACAAGCACCCCATGGTATTCAACAATGGAGATCTTGTGTGGCTACACCTTTGCAAGGACCGCTTTCCCAACGAACGCAAGTCCAAACTTCTACCACGAGCGGATGGACCCTTCAAGGTGCTTGCACACTACAACAACAATGCTTACAAGATCGACCTCCTGCATGACAAGTACAACGTAAGCGACGTCTTCAACTTCAAGGATCTCTCGCCCTACCATGGCGATGAAGAATTCTATCTGAGGTCAGATCTTTCCCAAGGGAGGGGAGATGATGCGGAGCATCCCAAGGTCATCCCCATGGACCTACCTATGTCCCCTATGACACCACTTGGACTAATGACAAGAGCACGAGCAAAGGCTATCAAAGATAAGGTGAACTTGCTCCTCTCCGAACTACCACTTTCTATGCATGAGACATGGTTATTACCTCAAGCAGAAAAACCTATGTGTGATCAGGTACTTGGAGGAAAGCCACAGATCAGCTACACCCAACGGACAAGACGGTGAGGACACCAAGCTCAGTGGTCCAGAAGAAGGACTGCTCGAAACTCCCAGTCACCGGACGACCGGCGAACCTCGGACGTCCGACAAACTCCAGGCTCCGGATGACCGACCCCCCTTCGGATGAGCGGCACTACCACACCCGAGCCAAAACGCCGGATTTCCGAAGACCACCAGATGACCGACGCCCTGGACATCCGACCCCGACCGAAAGTCCGACCAAAGCACATCCGAGCCGAATCTACGGACGCCTGATGAGCACCAGATGTCCGGACCCTTGCGAGCTTCCGGACGACCGGTAACTACCGGACGTCCGACGCCTATGTGCTGATTTCGTGTTGGGCCAAAGCCCATGTACCCCTTCGACCTCTAAGACTATATACACCTACTCCTCCTCTTTTCTAGGGTTAGCGTTGTGATAGCTCGTTTGTGAGATAGAGGCTCGCTCGTCCATATGGATCTACTCCTTGAGAGAGACCGCGACCCCTCTACGAAGAAGATCCTCTTGGATTCAAGACTCCCTCTTGAGTGGCCCCATCAAGACCTCCTTTGGAGAAGACCAATTACCTTATGTATCTTCTCGTGCTGACTTTGTATTGTGTGATCTCTTTTGTGTTCGAGGATCTAGCATATGTGTGATCATTCCTGTTGGTTTGAGTGATTCTCTCGTGTGTCTCCCCGTGTTTCCCCTCATGTTCCTCGTGTTCATCGCGGGATCCGCTCCTTTCGTGAAAGATCGGCCGTATAGGGTTCCCCCTACATCCAGATGGGCACCTGTAACAGCCCGAGACCGATGCTCCAGATGCCTTCCATGGTTTTTGAGTTTTGCCGTGTGAATTGTTTGTTTATTGCATTGCATTGCATCATTTCATCATGCCATCAATTTTGCAACCATTTTAAAAAATCAAATGAATAAATTGGATGGATCTTCGATCCATTTAAATCAAGGGCATATATCCTCCCAATATTATTATGGAGCTATATGGAAATACTCCATTAGTTTGGAACCACCCTCAAACACACTTGCAGTTTAAATTATATGCCTCCAATAATTTCCTTTCGAACATTCTCCAAATCTCATGCCTTTCTATTTGCAAGTTTGGTCTCCAAACATTGGAAATAATTCCATTTGCATTTATCGAAGCTCCACCAAAATTATCAACATTTTTAGACCTTCCAAACCCCCACTCCCTATTCACCCATTTGAATTAAATTCAAATGTGTTTGAATATAAACCTTGCATCCATGCCCACTCCTATTTTCTTGGATTAAGCCGTCTGAGAAAATTAACCCCATACCCACTTCTTCCGAAACCTTTTCTTCTCTCTTTTCTTCTTTCTATTTTTCTATAGATGAAAAGAGAAGGAGGAAAGGGACTCGACCAGGCCTCTAGCCTTTTCCATCTCCACCCAAATGGCCCAAGGCCCAACCGCACCCCCTCCAACCCTATAACCCTAGCCTCTCTCTCGATCCCCATCTCTCCCCTCTTCTTCCTCCTGTGCGCCGTCGCCTAGGGACACCACGTGAGCGCCCCATTTTCCAGCCACCGGGAGAGCTCCCCCTCGCTCGTTCTATTGGGGAACATAGTAATTTCGAAAAAATTCCTACGCACACGCAAGATCATGGTGATGCATAGCAACGAAAGGGGAGAGTGTTGTCTACGTACCCTCGTAGACCGGCAACGGAAGCGTTGACACAACGTAGAGGAAGTAGTCGTACGTCTTCCCGATTCGACCGATCCAAGTACCGAACGTACGGCACCTCCGAGTTATGCACACGTTCAACTCGTTGACGTCCCTCGAGCTCCGATCCAGCAAAACGTTGAGGGAGAGTTTCGTCAGCATTACGGCGTGATGACGGTGATGATGTTCTACCGACGCAGGGCTTCGCCTAAGCACCGCTACGATATGACCGAGGTGGAATATGGTGGAAGGGGGCACCGCACACGGCTAAGGAACAATCACGAGGATCAACTTGTGTGTCATGGGGTGCCCCCTTGCCTCAGTATATAAAGGAGGGAGAGGGGGAGGTGCGTCCGGCCCTATGGGTGCACCTGGAGGAGTCCTACTCCAACCGGGAGTAGGACTGCCCCCTCTTGCCTTGTTGGAAAAGGAAGGAGGAAGGGAGAAAGAGGAAAAGGGGGGCGCCGCCCCCCCTTCCTTGTCCTATTCAGACTAGGGGGGAGGGGGCCCGCGGCCTGCCCTGGCCGGCCCTCCTCTTCTCCCATATGTCCCATGTAGGCCCAATAACCCCCCCCCCCGGGGGGGGGGGGGGTTCCGGTAACCCCCCGGTACTCAGGTAAAATCCCGATTTCACCCGGAACGTTTCCGATATCCAAATATAGGCTTCCAATATATCAATCTTTATGTCTTGACCATTTCGAGACTCCTCGTCTTGTCCGTGATCACATCCGGGACTCCGAACAACCTTCGGTACATCAAAACACAAAAACCCTAATTATGATCGTCACCGAACTTTAAGCGTGCGGACCCTACGGGTTCGAGAACTATGTAGACATGACCGAGACATGTCTCCAGTCAATAACCAATAGCGGAACATGGATGCTCATATTGGCTCCTACATATTCTACGAAGATCTTTATCGGTCAGACCGCATAACAACATACGTTGTTCCCTTTGTCATCGGTATGTTACCTGCCCGAGATTCGATCGTCGGTATCTCAATACCTAGTTCAATCTCGTTACTGGCAAGTCTCTTTACTTATTTCGTAATACATCATCCCGCAACTAACTTATTAGTTGCAATGCTTGCAAGGCTTGAGTGATGTGCATTACCGAGAGGGCCCAGAGATACCTCTCCGACAATTGGAGTGACAAATCCTAATCTCGAAATACGCCAACCCAACAAGTACCTTCGGAGACACCTGTAGAGCACCTTTATAATCACCCAGTTACGTTGTGACGTTTGGTAGCACACAAAGTGTTCCTCCGGTAAACGGGAGTTGCATAATCTCATAGTCATAGGAACATGTATAAGTTATGAAGAAAGCAATAGCAACAAACTAAACGATCAAGTGCTAAGCTAACGGAATGGGTCAAGTCAATCACATCATTCTCCTAATGATGTGATCCCGTTAACCAAATGACAACTCATGTCTATGGTTAGGAAACATAACCATCTTTGATCAATGAGCTAGTCAAGTAGAGGCATACTAGTGACACTCTGTTTTTTCTATGTATTCACACATGTATTATGTTTCCGGTTAATACAATTCTAGCATGAATAATAAACATTTATCATGATATAAGGAAATAAATAATAACTTTATTATTGCCTATAGGGCATATTTCCTTCAGTCTCCCACTTGCACTAGAGTCAATAATCTAGATTACACAGTAATGATTCTAACACCCATGGAGCCTTGGTGTTGATCATGTTTTGCTCGTGGAAGAGGCTTAGTCAGCGGGTCTGCAACATTCAGATCCGTATGTATCTTGCAAATTTCTATGTCTCCCACTTGGACTAAATCCCGAATGGAATTGAAGCGTCTCTTGATGTGCTTGGTTCTCTTGTGAAATCTGGATTCCTTCGCCATGGCAATTGCACCAGTATTGTCACAAAAGATTTTCATTGGACCCGATGCACTAGGTATGACACCTAGATTGGATATGAACTCCTTCATCCAGACTCCTTCATTTGCTGCTTCCGAAGCAGCTATGTACTTCGCTTCACATGTAGATCCCGCCACGATGCTTTGTTTAGAACTGCAGCAACTGACAGCTCCATCGTTTAGTAAAAACACGTATCCGGTTTGTGATTTAGAATCGTCCGGATCAGTGTCAAAGCTTGCATCAACGTAACCATTTACGATGAGCTCTTTGTCACCTCCATATACGAGAAACATATCCTTAGTCCTTTTCAGGTATTTTAGGATGTTCTTGACCGCTGTCCAGTAATCCACTCCTGGATTACTTTGGTACCTCCCTGCTAGACTTATAGCAAGGCACACATCAGGTCTGGCACACAACATTGCATATATGATAGTGCCTATGGCTGAAGCATAGGGAACATCTTTCATTTTCTCTCTATCTTCTGCGGTGGTCGGACATTGAGTCTTACTCAACTTCACACCTTGTAACACAGGCAAGAACCCTTTCTTTGCTTGATCCATTTTGAACTTCTTCAAAACCTTGTCAAGGTATGTGCTTTGTGAAAGTCCAATTAAGCATCTTGATCTATCTCTATAGATCTTAATGCCCAATATGTAAGCAGCTTCACCGAGGTCTTTCATTGAAAAACTCTTATTCAAGTATCCCTTTATGCTATCCAGAAATTCTATATCATTTCCAATCAATAATATGTCATCCACATATAATATCAGAAATGCTATAGAGCTCCCACTTACTTTCTTGTAAATACAGGCTTCTCCAAAAGTCTGTACAAAACCAAATGCTTTGATCACATTATCAAAGCGTTTATTCCAACTCCGAGAGGCTTGCACCAGTCCATAAATGGATCACTGGACTTTGCACACTTTGTTAGCTCTCTTTGGATCGACAAAACCTTCTGGTTGCATCATATACAACTCTTCTTCCAGAAATCCATTCAAGAATGCAGTTTTGACATCCATTTGACATATTTCATAATCATAAAATGCGGCAATTGCTAACATGATTCGGACAAACTTAAGCATCGCTACGGGTGAGAAGGTCTCATCGTAGTCAATCCCTTGAACTTGTCGAAAACCTTTTGCAACAAGTCGAGCTTTGTAGACAGTAACATTACCGTCAGCGTCAGTCTTCTTCTTGAAGATCCATTTATTCTCAATTGCTTGCCGATCAACAGGCAAGTCAACCAAAGTCCACACTTTGTTCTCATACATGGATCCCATCTCAGATTTCATGGCTTCTGGCCATTTTGCGGAATCTGGGCTCACCATCGCTTCTTCATAGTTCGTAGGTTCATCATGATCTAGTAGCATGACTTCCAGAACAGGATTACCGTACCACTCTGGTGCGGATCTTACTCTGGTTGATCTACGAGCTTCGGTAGTAACTTAATCTGAAGTTTCATGATCATTATCATTAGCTTCATCACTAATTGGTGTAGGTATCACAGAAACCGGTTTCTGTGATGTACTACTTTCCAATAAGGGAGCAGGTATAGTTACCTCATCAAGTTCTACTTTTCTCCCACTCACTTCTTTCGAGAGAAACTCCTTCTCTAGAAAAACTCCGAATTTAGCAACAAAAGTCTTGCCTTCAGATCTGTGATAGAAGGTGTACCCAACAGTCTCCTTTGGGTATCCTATGAAGACACATTTCTCCTATTTGGGTTCGAGCTTACCAGGTTGAAGCTTTTTCACATAAGCATCGCAGCCCCAAACTTTCAGAAACGGCAACTTTGGTTTCTTGCCAAACCACTGTTCATAAGGCGTCGTCTCAATGGATTTCGATGGTGTCCTATTTAACGTGAATGCAGCCGTCTCTAAAGCATAACCCCAAAACGATAATGGTAAATCAGTAAGAGACATCATAGATCGCACCATATCTAATAAAGTACGATTACGACGTTCGGACACACCATTACGCTGTGGTGTTCTGGGTGGCGTGAGTTGCGAAACTATTCCGCATTGTTTCAAATGTAGACCAAACTCGTAACTCAAATATTCTCCTCCACGATTAGATCATAGAAACTTTATTTTCTTGTTACGATGTTTTTCAACTTCACTCTGAAATTCTTTGAACTTTTCAAATGTTCAGACTTTTGTTTCATTAAGTAGATATACCCATATCTGCTTAAATCATCTGTGAAGGTGAGAAAATAACGATATCCGCCACGAGCCTCAACATTCATTGGACCACATACATCTGTGTGTATGATTTCCAACAAATCCGTTGCTCTCTCCATAGTACCGGAGAACGGCGTTTTAGTCGTCTTACCCATGAGGCACGGTTCGCAAGTACCAAGTGATTCATAATCAAGTGGTTCCAAAAGTCCATCAGTATGGAGTTTCTTCATGCGCTTTACACCGATATGACCTAAACGGCAGTGCCACAAATAAGTTGCACTATCATTATCAACTCTGCATCTTTTGATTTCAACATTATGAATATGTGTATCACTACTATCGAGATTCATCAAAAATAGACCACTCTTCAAGGGTGCATGACCATAAAAGATATTACTCATATAAATAGAACAACCATTATTCTCTGATTTAAATGAATAACCGTCTCGCATCAAACAAGATCTAGATATAATGTTCATGCTCAACGCTGGCACCAAATAACAATTATTTAGGTCTAATACTAATCCCGAAGGTAGATGTAGAGGTAGCGTGCCGACCGCGATCACATCGACTTTGGAACCATTTCCCACGCGCATCGTCACCTCGTCCTTAGCCAATCTTTGGTTAATCCGTAGCCCCTGTTTCGAGTTGCAAATGTTAGCAACAGAACCAGTATCAAATACCCAGGTGCTACTGCGAGCATTAGTAAGGTACACACCAATAACATGTATATCACATATACCTTTGTTCACTTTGCCATCCTTCTTATCCGCCAAATACTTGGGGCAGTTTCGCTTCCAGTGACCAGTCTGCTTGCAGTAGAAGCACTCAGTCTCAGGCTTAGGTCCAGACTTCGGTTTCTTCTCCTGAGCAGCAACTTGTTTGCTGTTCTTCTTGAAGTTCCCTTTCTTCTTCCCTTTGCCCTTTTTCTTGAAACTGGTGGTCTTATTGACCATCAACACTTGATGCTCCTTCTTGATTTCTACCTCCGTGGATTTTAGCATCGCGAAGAGCTCAGGAATAGTTTTATTCATCCCTTGCATATTATCGTTCATCATGAAGCTTTTGTAGCTTGGTGGCAGTGATTGAAGAACTCTGTCAATGACACTATCAACAGGAAGATTAACCCCTAGTTGAGTCAAGTGATTATAATACCCAGACATTTTGAGTATATGTTCACTGACAGAACTATTCTCCTCCATCTTGCAGCTATAGAACTTATTGGAGACTTCATATCTCTCAATCCGGGCATTTGCTTGAAATATTAACTTCAACTCCTGGAACATCTCATATGCTCCATGATGTTCAAAACATCGTTGAAGACCCGGTTCTAAGTCGTAAAGCATGGCACACTGAACTATCGAGTAGTCATCAGCTTTGCTCTGCCAGACATTCATAACATCTGGTGTTGCTCCTGCAGCAGGCTTGGCACTTAGCGGTGCTTCCAGGACGCAATTCTTCTGTGCAGCAATGAGGATAATCCTCAAGTTACGGACCCAGTCCGTGTAATTTCTACCATCATCTTTCAACTTTGCTTTCTCAAGGAACACATTAAAATTCAACGGAACAACAACACGAGCCATCTATCTACAATCAAACATAGACATGCAAGATACTATCAGGTACTAAGTTCATGATAAATTTAACTTCAATTAATCATATTACTTAAGAACTCCCACTTAGAAATATATCCCTCTAATCCTTTAAGTGATCACATGATCCAAATCAACTAAACCATGTCCGATCATCACGTGAGATGGAGTAGTATCAATGGTGAACATCAATATATTGATCATATCTACTATATGATTCACGCTCGACCTTTCGGTCTCCGTGTTCCGAGGCCATATCTGTTATATGCTAGGCTCGTCAAGTTAAACCTGAGTATTCCGCGTGTGCAACTGTTTTGCACCCGTTGTATTTGAACGTAGAGCCTATCACACCCGATCGTCACGTGGTGTCTCAGCACGAAGAACTTTCGCAACGGTGCATACTCAGGGAGAAAACTTATACTTTGATAATTTAGTGAGGGATCATCTTATAATGCTACTGTCAATCAAAGCAAGATAAGATGCATAAAAGATAAACATCACATGCGATCAATATAAGTGATATGATATGGCCATCATCATCTTGTGCTTGTGATCTCCATCTCCAAAGCACCTTCATGATCACCATCGTCACCGGCGCGACACTTGATCACCATCGTAGCATCGTTGCCGTCTCGCCAATCTTATGCTTCCACGACTATCGCTACCGCTTAGTGATAAAGCAAAGCATTATAGCGCAATTGCATTGCATACAATAAAGCGACAACCATATGGCTCCTGGCAGTTGCAGATAACTCGGTTACAAAACATGATCATCTCATAAAATAAAATTTAGCATCATGTCTTGACCATATCACATCACAACATGCCCTGCAAAAACAAGTTAGACGCCCTCTACTTTGTTGTTGCAAGTTTTACGTGGCTGCTACGGGCTTAGCAAGAACCGTTCTTACCTACGCATCAAAACCACAACGATAGTTTGTCAAGTTGGTGCTGTTTTAACCTTCGCAAGGACCGGGCGTAGCCACACTTGGTTCAACTAAAGTTGTAGAAACTGACACCCACCAGCCACCTGTGTGCAAAGCACGTCGGTAGAACCAGTCTCGCGTAAGCGTACGCGTAATGTCGGTCCGGGCCGCTTCATCCAACAATAGTAATTTCTGTTCTACTCATGAGAGAACCAAAGTATGACATGCTGGTAAGCAGTATGACTTATATCGCCCACAACTCACTTGTGTTCTACTCATGCACAACATCAACGCATAAAACCTCGGATGCCACTGTTGGGGAACGTAGTAATTTCAAAAAATTTCCTACGCACATGCAAGATCATGGTGATGCATAGCAACGAGAGGGGAGAGTGTTGTCTACGTACCCTCGTAGACCGGCAACGGAAGCGTTGACACAACATAGAGGAAGTAGTCGTACGTCTTCCCGATCCGACCGATCCAAGTACCGAACGTACGGCACCTCCGAGTTCTGCACACGTTCAACTCGGTGACGTCCCTCGAGCTCCGATCCAGCAAAACATTGAGGGAGAGTTTTGTCAGCACGATAGCGTGATGACGGTGATGATGTTCTACCAACGCAGGGCTTCGCCTAAGCACCGCTACGATATGACCGAGGTGGAATATGGTGGAAGGGGCCACCGCACACGGCTAAGGAACGATCACGAGGATCAACTTGTGTGTCATGGGGTGCCCCCTTGCCTCAGTATATAAAGGAGGGAGAGGGGGAGGTGCGGCCGGCCCTATGGGTGCGCCTGGAGGAGTCCTACTCCAACCGGGAGTAGGACTCCCCCCTCTTGCCTTGTTGGAAAAGGAAGGAGGAAGGGACAAAGAGGAAAAGGGGGCGCCGCCCCCCCTTCCTTGTCCTATTCGGACTAGGGGGCATGGGGCGCGCGGCCTGCCCTGGCCGGCCCTCCTCTTCTCCCGTATGGCCCATGTAGGCCCAATAACCCCCCCCCCCCCGGGGGGGGGGGGGGTTCCGGTAACCCCCCGGTACTCAGGTAAAATCCCGATTTCACCCGGAACGTTTCCGATATCCAAATATAGGCTTCCAATATATCAATCTTTATGTCTCGACCATTTCGAGACTCCTCTTCATGTCCGTGATCACATCCGGGACTTCGAACAACCTTCGGTACATCAAAACACAAAAACCCTAATTACGATCGTCACCGAACTTTAAGCATGCGGACCCTACGGGTTCGAGAACTATGTAGACATGACCGAGACATGTCTCCGGTCAATAACCAATAGTGGAACCTGGATGGTCATATTGGCTCCTACATATTCTACGAAGATATTTATCGGTCAGACCGCATAACAACATACATTGTTCCCTTTGTCATCGGTATGTTAGCTGCCCGAGATTCGATCGTCGGTATCTCAATACCTAGTTCAATCTCGTTACCGGCAAGTCTCTTTACTCGTTCCGTAATACATCATCCCGCAACTAACTTATTAGTTGCAATGCTTGTAAGGCTTGAGTGATGTGCATTACCGAGGGGGCCCAGAGATACCTCTCCGACAATCGGAGTGACAAATCCTAATCTCGAAATACGCCAACCCAACAAGTACCTTCGGAGACACCTGTAGAGCACCTTTATAATCACCCAGTTACGTTGTGACATTTGGTAGCACACAAAGTGTTCCTCCGGTAAACGGGAGTTGCATAATCTCATAGTCATAGAAACATGTATAAGTTATGAAGAAAGCAATAGCAACAAACTAAACGATCAAGTGCTAAGCTAACGGAATGGGTCAAGTCAATCACATCATTCTCCTAATGATGTGATCCCGTTAATCAAATGACAACTCATGTCTATGGTTAGGAAACATAACCATCTTTGATCAACGAGCTAGTCAAGTAGAGGCATACTAGTGACACTCTGTTTTGTCTATGTATTCACACATGTATTATGTTTCTGGTTAATACAATTCTAGCATGAATAATAAACATTTATCACGATATAAGGAAATAAATAATAACTTTATTATTGCCTCTAGGGCATATTTCCTTCATGTTCTTCCTCCTGCCCATGCGCCGCCTGATATGTCTCCAACGTATCTATAATTTTTCATTATTCCATACTGTTATATTATCATTCTTGGACGTTTTACCATCATTTTATGGCAACTTTATATCATTTTTGGGACTAACCTATTGACAAAGTGCCCAGCGCGAGTTGTTGTTTTTTGCTTGTTTTCTTACTTCGCAGAATATCAGTACCAAGCGAAGTCCAAATGCCACGAAACTTTTTGGAGATTTTTTTGGACCAGAAGGAAACTTGGGAGCCAAGGAAGCACCAGGGGGAGGCCCATGGGGCCCACCACCCACCATGGCGCGCCCTGATGGGTGGTGTGGCCCATGGAGGTCTCCTCCACCACCTCTTAGCTCTATAAATACTCAAATATTCCAAAAACCCTAGGGAGCGATCAAAACACAATTCCAGCCGCCGCAAGTTCCAGAACCATGAGATCCAATCTAGAGCCCTATTCTGGCACTCTGCTAGAGGGGAACACGATCACAAAGGGGTTCATCATCCTCATTGGTGCTCCTTTGATGATGCGTGCGTAGTTCACCATAGACCTACGAGTCCGTAGGCAGTAGCCAGATGGCTTCTTCTCTCTTTTTTATTCTCAATACAATGTTCTCCTCGATGTTCTTGGAGATCTATATGATGTAATGACTTTTTAAGGTGTGTTTGTTGGGATCCGATGAATTGTGAGTTTATGATTAGATCTATCTATGAATATTATTTGAGTATTCTTTGATCTCTTATATTCATGATTATTATAGTCTCGTATTTCTTCTCCAAAACTTTGGTTTGGTTTGGCCGACTAGATTGAATTTTCTTGCAATGGGAATAGGTGCTTTGTGATGGGTTCGATCTTGCGGTGTCCTCACCCAGTGACAGAATGGGTAGTGAGGCACGTATGTATCGTTGCTATTAAGTATAAAAATATGGGGCCTATGCCTACATGAATAGATCTTGTCTACATCATGTCATCGTTTTTATTGCATTACTTCGCTTCTCCCTGAACTTAATACACTAGATGCATGCTGGATAACGGTCGATGTGTGGAGTAATAGTAGTAGATGCAAGCAGGAGTCGGTCTACTAATCTTGGACGTGGTGCCTATATACATGATCATTGCCTTGGATGTCGTCATAATTATCTGCTCTTCTATCAATTGCCCAACAGTATGATGAGGACATGACTACCTTGGATACGACCAAAAATATTGCATACATGCATATTTTTCAGGTGATTTCTAATGCAAACTATTCAATAGTCTATTTATGTTATCCAGAACAAAAATACTTCACACACTTTTTGTGTTTTGTCTAATTGCAGGTGTATGGGACATTTGTACAATCCACATATGAAGATAAGGGAAAAGGAGAAGTTTAGGTTTTGTTCAAAAATTCCTGTCACGTCACTTTTGGGCCAAGAGAAGATAGAGTCCAAGTCTCTCACGTTCTGGATTCAGATTCGGACTGCACAGACATACCTGACTCAAAACGCCAACAACTTTTTCATACGGACTCCGAATTGGGTGATTCTTTTTTTGTTGGAAACTAGATTTCGTGCTCTTTCCAACCCAATTGGATTCACCTTCAAATTCGTCCGAAGCGTTGAGTTACGGACGAAACAATCTGACGTTGCAGCAGAATCCGAGTCAAACTACAAGCCCAAAGGTGTTGCATCACCTCCACTTGGGCCCATGAGCCTTGTACGACCTAGGGTTAGTTTTAGGCTGCCTTGGGACGTCCTCCCACCTCCTTGGCCGCCACCCCTTGCTCCTATATAAGTAGATCCATCTAGTAGCTTTTTCCTTGGGATTTGTTTAGTTAAAAGTTAGCCATTGCAACTTCATGTACTTCGTTTGTGTCCAACGACCAGACCAAGACCGCTTACGGATCCCCACCATTACCAATACTTCATATATATATTTGCACTATTCAGATTGCTTTATCATATTCTTGCTCGTTCTTCGATTGCTTGCAGGAATAGACCTTCGTGGTCAGGCTGACCGTGCTTCCAGCATCGTCAGTAACCTCAGGAGATTGGTTTAGCGATTGCTAAGGCGCAATGTCGTGCACGTTTGTAGTCGGATCGTCAAAGTCGTCTCCACCAAATCAATAGTTATCATCTCATCGAAACATCGGGACCCTCGCCTCTATCAAGTGGTATCAGTTTTCAGGTTGCTCGGTGAGAATTTCCAGTTTTCCTAGATTAGATTTATTTTCTTACCTATTGTCCAAGAAAAAGCCACAAAAAAGAGTTAGATCTATTCATCCTTAGTCCAAGCCAGTCTGAGCCTTTGCAATTTTCTTTTCATTGCTTGCATAGTTGAATTATCGGTTGCATCGTCGTGTCGAGTTGCTGGTCTTAGCGTCTAGTTCGTTTAGAGTTTCGAGTTCTATTCACATTAGTCATGCCACCACTGCATCATTATCTCTTCCGCTGTCCACCACCCATCCATCAATTTCCACCACGTGCTACCCACCATTCATTGTCATAATAATAGTTGAGATCGTTCACATCTTCGCTTGATCCAATCTGCATCTTATCTAGTTTGTTTTGGAAAGAGGGAGAAAAAAAGAGAGAAAAAAAAAGAGAAAAAAAAGAGAAAAAAGTCAAAGAAAAAAAGGAGAGAAAGAAAAAAAGTGTGAGGAAAAAAAAGAGAAGAAAAAAAAATTCGGATCTTTTTAGACTCAATCTCGTAGTTGAATTCGGATTGGAATCTGTTTTGTGCACTGTTCAGTAAAACAGGCATAACTTCCTCATACGAAGTCCGTTTTGCCTCCGCGAGTATTCAAACGAAAGCTAGAGACGAGCCGCATCTAAATAGTTGAAGAAGCTAGTTCAATATTTGGCACCTCAAAATCGGCTTCTAAATAGGTCTTTTTGCCCTCCGAAGTTCATGAACACAGCTTATTCCAGTTTTTCAGGCCAGTTTTCGAATTTTTTGACTCCTCATATCAACTCGGAATTGAGTGATTCCTTTTGTGTTTGAAAGATTGAGTCAATACCATTCTTGAAAAAAAAATCAAAAAAATCGGCACAAACTTTTTCAGAGGAAAGTTGGAGACAAAGTTGTTGATATTTCCTGCTTGGCTGTTGTTTCACATCATTATCTTTACTGCCGTTGTGATCTTCACTTATATCTTGCTGTCCAGAGCTACTTAGTATCCTTCATTGATGCCAGTTGTGCTACGACGTGACCTCATTAGTGTTCTAGGCTCGCGTCTCTAGTTCGGTCTAGCCTAGGACCAGCACAGTACCGTCGTTGAGCGTTTATTCAACATTGCATCTCTGAATTGATTATTGCTAATCTTTTGCTACCATATATAGCCAACCCAGCTCCACATATTTCTACACCGTGTATACGTACGTTCCCCAGGCAATCGCTTTACGCAATCTTCAGAGTTATTTGACACCGCTGGTTGCCTGTCACCACCTGCTGCTTGGTAAGAACTTGTAAGATATTGATATTTGCTTTACTGTGAGCGCTTTACCACCACACCCTAGTAGTTCATAGGAACATTATTCTTGAATTTTGTTTCTTGTTTCTACTAATCATGAGAGGTTCCGAAGATAGAAGTTCTTGGACGACGGACACATCTTCACCATCACGAGAGTTGGGACAACACACACAAGCACATGGTCAGGTTATCTTTTTACCGTCATTTGAGGATAGATTTAATCCTACTACTTATCTAGCTTGGGAGCTTGAAGTAGAACAAGTTTTTAGTCACCATGACTTTTCTGAACTTGAGCGAGTGCGAGCAGCCACTAGAGCATTTACTGATTTTGCTTCTGTTTGGTGGAGTGTACATTGTAAGAAAAACATTGATAACCAACCCACAACTTGGAAAGTTTTGAAAGCTGTAATGAGACAACAATTTTTTCCTCCTTACTATCGTCGTGAATTGCATCATAAATTGGAGCAATTAAAACAAGGCAGTAACACTGTTCATGCTTACTACCAAGAGTTCAAATCTTATATGCATCATTGTGACATAGAAGAATCTGAGGATGATACAATGAATAGATTTTTTGGTGGTTTGAACCATGATATTCAGGCAAGATTTCAGTATATTCCTCGTTGCATTACTGGTATGTATGTCCGTGCTTGTACCTTTGAGAGACAGATGGAGGAGGATGCATTGGGTGACTACAACAACTACTATTCCAGTTCATGCTCACCACCGCCGGTTGGTTATTCCACTATTGCACCTACTAGAGCAGCTCCACCTCGGATTGTGAGCGCGATATCATCTCAAGAGTATGGTACATTGTCAACGTCCGTACCTACATCAGCTACATCTCTGCGAGGTAACAGTAAAGGTATTGATGATATAACTTCACATGAGAATGAAGCATGCCTAGTTAACTTGAATGCATCATGTGTTGAGTTACCTGATGATTTGAGCACACCACCTATTTTAGAGACTCTTGTTACTGTCATGAATGCGTCATGTGATCAAACAACTGAAATATCAACAATTTTGAGTACACCCATTGAATTAACTGTTGATGCAAAAGAACCAATGTTTAATCATTTTGATATGACCTCTAATCTTGATGATGATTCTGTGTCCAATGACTTATTGCATGTTTGCTTATTTAAGCATGTTGTAGCATGTAAATTTGATGCAAGTAAGGTTTATTCATCAAAGTTAGGATGGTTTAATGATGAACATTGCCAATCTTTTGAAGTGAATAAGAGCTTCACTTATATGTGCAAACTGAGTTGCAATATTTTCATGCCTTCTACTTCTTGTGATAATTTTTTGGCTTTATATTTTATGAACAATGAAAGTTACTCATGTATACATGTGACATATGTGCAAAAATCAAGGGAAGTTAAAATGGATGACATATACATATACAACATGTACACCTTGTCTCTTTTGTTAGCCACATTTCAGATTAAGCAATGCCGAGGACGGCTTTGTTTTCAAAAAGGGGAGGATGATGAGGACATGACTACCTTGGATACGACCAAAAATATTGCATACATGCATATTTGTCAGGTGATTTCTAATGCAAACTATTCAATAGTCTATTTATGTTATCCAGAACAAAAATACTTCACACACTTTCTGTGTTTTGTCTAATTGCAGGTGTATGGGACATTTGTACAATCCACATATGAAGATAAGGGAAAAGGAGAAGTTTAGGTTGTGTTCAAAAAGTCCTCTCACGTCACTTTTGGGTCAAGAGAAGATAGAGTCCAAGTCTCTCACGTTCTGGATTCAGATTCGGACTGCACAGACATACCTGACTCAAAACGCCAACAACTTTTTCATACGGACTCCGAATTGGGTGATTCTTTTTTTGTTGGAAACTAGATTTCGTGCTCTTTCCAACCCAATTGGATTCACCTTCAAATTCGTCCGAAGCGTTGAGTTACGGACGAAACAATCTGACGTTGCAGCAGAATCCGAGTCAAACTACAAGCCCAAAGGTGTTGCATCACCTCCACTTGGGCCCATGAGCCTTGTACGACCTAGGGTTAGTTTTAGGCTGCCTTGGGACGTCCTCCCACCTCCTTGGCCGCCACCCCTTGCTCCTATATAAGTAGATCCATCTAGTAGCTTTTTCCTTGGGATTTGTTTAGTTAAAAGTTAGCCATTGCAACTTCGTGTACTTCGTTTGTGTCCAACGACCAGACCAAGACCGCTTACGGATCCCCACCATTATCAATACTTCATATATATATTTGCAATATTCAGATTGCTTTATCATATTCTTGCTCGTTCTTCGATTGCTTGCAGGAATAGACCTTCGTGGTCAGGCTGACCGTGCTTCCAGCATCGTCAGTAACCTCAGGAGATTGGTTTAGCGATTGCTAAGGCGCAACGTCGTGCACGTTTGTAGTCGGATCGTCAAAGTCGTCTCCACCAAATTGATAGTTATCATCTCATCGAAACATCGGGACCCTCGCCTCTATCACAGTATTTGTTTACCCACCGTATGCTATTTTCTTGAGAGAAGCCACTAGTGAAATCTACGGGCCACAGGTCTATCTTTTATCATATTGCTTTCAGATCTGTTGTTCCAAAAACCCAAAAATACTTTGCTGCACTTTTTCTTTACTTATTTTATTTTGTGGTTTTGCTAGATCCAATTATCCAATATTATACAAATCAATCTATCTTTTTATCATGAAGGAATTGACAACCCCTCTTACGTGTCGGGTTGGAAGTATTTGTTCTTTGTTTGCAGGTACCGTTTGCTTGGTTCTCCTACTGGATTGTTAACCTTGGTTTCATAACTGAGGGAAATACCTACCGTATATGTTGCATCATCCCTTCCTCTTTGTGGAAATACCGACGCAGTTTCAAGCCGCATCAAAAAGAATTTCTGGCGCCGTTGCTGGGGAGACATCATCAACATCTATCAGGTACCCAATCAGAAATCTCATCTCCTTGCAATTTACATTATTTGCCATTTGCCTCTCGTTTTCATCTCCCCACTTCTATTTTTTTTGCAAAATACAAAAATATTTTTGTTTGCCTTTTTCTTGTTGGATCTTTTGTTTTCTTGTGTTTCCATGTGTCTTCTATTTGCTTGCTATTTTTTTGATGGATCCTCATTCACTTTCTAATCTTTTCAAAAGTTCCAATTATGATGAACCAATTGCTAGTGAATTGAGTTCACTAGATTATCTTTATGAAGTTTTGCTTGAGATTTGTGAATCTAAAAGTTGTGATGAATTGTTTAAAGAAGAAATTTATAAAGTGATGCACGGTAGCTCCTTGGACGAAAAGCATGATTACAATGATGTTATTACAAATTCTATTGATGTTAACTGTGCTAATAATATGCAAAACCCTAAGCTTGGGGATGCTAATTTTGCTATATACACTACTTATTGCAATGATCATGATAGGGGTGATTCTGCTTATGATCTTGAAAATTTATTTAAGCCTCATGGTGAATATGTTAGTGATAATAATATTTGCAATAATATTGAAAGTGGGTTTGGAAGAGTGTCAACTCTAGGTAATAATGATCCCATTACTTTGGAGAATGATCAATCTTATGATTTTTTTTGATAAAAGTGGGCTTGGAGAGGTCATGACTTTATTTGATGATAATCCCACTATTTTGGAAGAGTGTCAACTTTGCATGCATGTGGATCATGAAGAGAATATTCTATGTGATAGTTATATTGTTGAATTTGATTATGGTCCTACAAGTAATTACTAGGAGAGGGGAAACTATGGTAGTAGAAATTTTCATGTTGCTAGATCACCTATCTTTGCATTGAAATTATTAATACTTCTTTCTTCCTATTTTCATATGCTCAAAATTGCTTATCTTGATAAAAATTTCCCTATAAAATGCCTATGCATAGGAAGTATGCTAGAGTTAAACTTGTTTTTCACATGCTATATGATGCTCACTTTGTGCTTCAATTTTTTGTCTTTCATGTGAGCATCATTAAAATTATCAATGCCTAGCTTGGGGCATAAAACGATAGCGCTTGTTGGGAGGCGACCTAATGATAAAATATTTTTTCTTTTATTTTTTTTGTGTTAACACAATTATGCTACTGTTATGATGGTGCTTTTATGTTTTAATTAGTGTTTGTGCCAAGTAAAGCCTTTGGGATCATGTTGGGTGATAGTTGATTTCATCTTGTTGAAAAACAGAAACTTTTACACCCTGTATCAGAATTGTTAAAAATCACAGAAGCGTGTTAAAATTCTGAATTGTTTGCACATGATTGGTATACAGATTGCCTACATTATCCTAGTTTTTTTAGAATTTTCGGAGTTACAAAAGTACGGACAAATTCCAGATTACTACAGACTATTCTGTTATTGACAGATTCTATTTTCCTTGCATTGTGTGCTTATTTTGATGAATCTAGGGATTGTATCAGGGGTATAAGCCATGGTAAAGTTGGAATACAGTAGGTATAATGCAATAATAAAATATGAATGGGTTTTTAACAGTACTTAGAGTGGTGATTTGTTTTGTTATACTAACGGATCTCACAAAGGTTTTGTTAAGTTTTGTGTGATTGAAGTTTTCAAGTTTTGGGTGAGATCATGATTGATGAAGGAATAAGTAGTGAAAAGAGCATAAGCTTGGGTATGCCCATGGAACCCCAAGTTAATATTCAAGGAGAACTAAGC
Source organism: Triticum urartu (assembly GCF_056163025.1). Classification (NCBI taxonomy): domain Eukaryota; kingdom Viridiplantae; phylum Streptophyta; class Magnoliopsida; order Poales; family Poaceae; genus Triticum; species Triticum urartu. The sequence goes on from NC_141876.1 coordinate 297,853,104, forward strand.
AACTAAGCTTGGGGATGGCCCAGAAGGCATCCCCTCTTCTAACAACCATCGGTAATTTTACTTGGAGCTATATTTTTATTCGTCACATATCATGATTTTTGCTTGGAGTGTCTTGTATTATATGAGTCTTTGCTTGTTTTTCTTTTTAGTTTGTTGCAATCATCCTTGCTGGACACAACTATTTGAGAGATCTATAATGATGCTATGATTTGTTAGAATTGCTCTATGTGCTTCACTTAAATTTTTTGAGCTATGAAATTGCTCTAGTGCTTCACTTATATCTTTTTGAGCATGGTGTGGTTTACATTTTTGAAGAAATACTCTCATGCTTGACTTAGATTAATTTGAGAGTTAGTAAATTTTTGAAAGAAATTCTCTCATGCTTCACTGATATTATTTTGGGAGATGAAAATTTTTATGCTCATGTTCCTCACTTAAATTTGTTTGAGCTTGTCAAAAGCAATTGCAATATATGAAATTAGTCCCAAAGTGATAGATATTAAAGAGGGTTATAATAAAAACTTTATGAAAATCATTGGACAAAATAAACTTGATTCTTTCTAGTAGTTTTGTGATATGATGATAGTAATATACCAGTCATGTCGGTGAGTAATTATGCTTTAGTAAGAATATTGGTGTTAAGTTTTATGATTCTGTATGCAAGCACGAAAGTCAATAGTTATGCAATGAAATTTCATCCTACTTGAAGGAAATATGCCCTAGAGGTAATAATAAAGTTGTTATTTTATATTTCCTTATATCATGATAAATGTTTATTTTTCATGCTAGAATTTTATTAACCGGAAACTTGATACATGTGTGGATACATAGACAAAACACTGTGTCCCTAGTAAGCCTCTACTAGAATAGCTCGTTAATCAAAGATGGTTAAGTTTCCTAACCATAGACATGTGTTGTCATTTGATGAACGGGATCACATCATTAGGAGAATGATGTGATGGACAAGACCTAGCCCGTTAGCTTAGAACATTGATCGTTCAGTTTTATTGCTATTGCTTTCTTCATGTCAAATACATATTCCTTCGACTATGATATTATGCAACTCCCGGATACCAGAGGAATACCTTGTGTGCTATCAAACATCACAACATAACTAGGTGATTATAAAGATGCTCTACAAGTATCTCTAAAGGTGTTTGTTGGGTTGGCATATATCGAGATTAGAATTTGTCACTTCGAGTATCGGAGAGGCATCTCTGGGCCCTCTCGGTAATACACATCATAAGAAGCCTTGCAAGCAAAGTGACTAATGAGTTAGTTGCAGGATGATGTATTACGAAACAAGTAAAGAGACTTGTCGGTAATGAGATTGAACTAGGTATGAAGATACTGACGATTGAATCTCGGGTAAGTAACATACCGATGACAAAGGGAATAACGTATGTTGTCATAATGGTTCGACCCATAAGATCTTCGTAGAATATGTAGGAGCCAATATGAGCATCCAGGTTCCGCTATTGGTTATTGACCAAAGAGGTGTCTCGGTCATGTCTACATAGTTCTCGAACCCATAGGGTCCGCACGCTTAACATTCGATGACGATTTTGTATTATATGAGTTATGTGATTTGGTGACCGAATGTTGTTCGGAGTCCCGGATGAGATCACGGACATGACGAGGAGTTTCAAAATGGTCGAGAGGTAAAGATTTATATATAGTACGATAGTATTCGGACACCAGAAGTGTTCCGGAGGGTACCGGGTACATATCGGGTCACTGGAAGGGGTTCCGGGCACCCCTGACAAAAGATATGGGCGTTATGTGATGTAGGGTGGAATCCTAGATGGACGATCTTTCACGAAAGGAGCGTATCCCACGAAGAACATGAAGAACACGAGGGGAAACACGAGAGAATCACTCAAACCAACAAGAACGATCACCGATATAGTAGATCCAAGTACACATAGAGATCACACGATCCAAAGTCAACAAGGGAAGATACAAGGGGTAACTGGTTCTTCTCCGTGAGGAGGTCTTGATGGGGGTCTTCTTCGTGAAGGAGGTCTTGAATCCAACGTGGATCTTCTCCAAAGAGGGGTCGCGGTCTCTCTCAAGGAGTAGATCCGTATGGATGAGCAAAGCTCTATCTCTAATGAGCTAAACCAATGCTAACCCTAACAAGAAGGAGAAGGAGGTCTATTTATAGTCTTAGTGCAAATGGGGGCGAAGTGAAGGGGTACATGGGCCTCATGCCCGTTCCTGTGCATAGACAGGTACCAGACCTCCGGTGTGTAGCGGTCGTCCGGTGGCTTCCGGACTTCTGCTGGTGTTGGCTCGGTTGCTGAGGTACTGGATTTCTGGAAGTGGCTGGTCGTCCGGTCGCCGGTCGTCCAGTGGCATCGGACGTCTGCTCGTTTGGCTCGGTTGCGGAGATGCCGGTCGTCCGGTCCGAGCCGGTCGTCCGCTCGTTGTAGCTCGGCTGGGGCTTCAGGCGCCGGACGTCCGGTCCCGACCGGTCGTCCAGTGGCTGTAGCTTTCATGGTAGCCCTTCTTCTTGTCCTTGGCACTCGGTGTCCTCGCCATCTTGTCCGTTGGATGTAGTTGCTCCATGGCTCTCCTCCAAGTACTTGATCACACATAGTGTTTTTGCTTGAGGTAGCAGCCATTTCTCATGCATAGAAAGTGGTAGTTTGGAAAGGAGCGAGTTCACCTTATCTTCGATAGCCGTTGCTCGTGCTCTTGTCATTGGTCCAAGTGGTGTCGTGGGAGACGTAGGTAGGTCCATGGGGATGACCTTGGGATGCTCCGCATCATCTCCCCTCCCTTGGGAAAGATTTGACCTTGGATCGAAATCTTCATCACCATGGTAGGGCGAGAGATCCTTGACGTTGAAGATGTCTCTCACATTGTACTTGTCGCGCAGGAGGTCAATCTTGTAAGCCTTGTTGTTGTAGCATGCAAGCACCTTGAAGGCTCCATCTGCTCGTGGTAGAAGTTTGGACTTGCGTTCGTTGGGGAAGCGGTCCTTGCGAAGGTGTAGCCACACAAGATCTCCAATGTTGAATATCATGGGTTGCTTATTGACGTTGAGCTTGGTCGCGAGTCCTTGTACTTGGCGCTCGATGGTGTGCCTTGTGTCTTCATGTATCTTCTTGAGATAGTTCACTCGGGCACTCACATCCATATTGATGCGCTCTTGTAGTGGTAGAGGAAGAATGTCCAATGGGGACAATGGGTTGAAACCGTAGACGACCTCGAAGTGGGACTTGCAGGTAGTCGAGTGTCTTGCTCGGTTGTAGGCGTACTTGGCGATCGGTTGACACTCCTCCTACTCCTTGATGTTCTTCTTGATTAGCACGCGAAGTAGAGCGGAGAGTGTGCGGTTGGTCACCCCCGTTTGGCCGTCGGTTTGTGGATGGTATGCCGTGGAGAATAGAAGCTTGATTCCGAGCTTGGCGCATAAGGTTTTCCAAAAGTAGCTTAGGAAATTGACGTCGCGGTCCGAGACTATCGTCTTTGGTACTCCATGGAGGTGCAATATTTCCCTACAAAAGAGATTGGCAACATGTGAAGCATAATCTATCTTGTTGCAAGGAATGAAATGAGCCATCTTAGAGAATCGGTCCACAACAACAAACACGGAATCCTTTCCATTTCTAGTTCTAGGAAAACCAAGCACAAAATCCATGCTAATATCTTCCCATGGTTGATACGGAATTGGAAGAGGCATATATAGACCATGGTATTGAGCTTTAGACTTAGCTTTGCGACATGTAGAGCATCGGTTGGTGAAGCAGTTGACGTCGCAGAACATCTTGGGCCAAAAATAGTTCTTGGAGAGCGTAGAAAATGTCTTGTCGCGTCCAAAGTGTCCCATTAGTCCTCCTCCATGAGATTCTTGCAAAAGCAACAAACAAGAGAAGACTCGAGGATGGATAGTTTGTTAGATCTCATAAGATAACCATCTTTGATGTAATAGCGTTCCCAAGATGTATGCATCAAACATTTGGCATAAGGAATAGCAAAATTAGGATCATTCGCATACAAGTCTTTTATGTGCTCAAAGCCAATGACATCCAATTCAAGTTGAGTAACAAGCATGCATATGCGGGAAAGAGCGTCCGCCACAACATTTTCCTTACCTTTAATGTACTTGATGACATAAGGAAATGACTCAATGAATTCACTCAACTTAGCATGACGCTTGTTCAACTTAGTTTGACCCTTAAGGTATTTAAGCATTTCATGGTCGGTATGGACGACAAATTCATGAGGGCGAAGATAATGTTCCCATTCATGCAAAACTCACACTAAAGCATATAGCTCTTTGTCATAGATGGGGTAATTGAGTTGCGCTCCGGGAAGTTTTTCACTAAAGTAAGCTATGGGGCGCTTCTCTTGCGTTAACACACCTCCTATGCCATTAACACTAGCATCGCAATGAATCTCAAAGGGTTTGTTGAAGTTGGGTAAAGCAAGCACGGGAGCATGAGTGTGACGCCCCCGATTCAATCGTACACTAATCATGCACGCAAACGTGTACGATCAAGATAAGGGACTCACGGGAAGATATCACGACACAACTCTAAAAATAAATAAGTCATACAAGCATCATAATGCAAGCCAGGGGCCTCGAGGGCTCGAATACAAGTGCTCGATCATAGACGAGTCAGCGGACAAACTGGGATACAGATCGAAAGAGGCGCAAGCCTCCTGCCTGGGATCCTCCTAAACTACTCCTGGTCGTCGTCGGCGGCCTGCACATAGTAGTAGGAACCTCCAATGTAGTAGGAGTCTTCATCGACGGTGGCGTCTAGCTCCTGGGCTCCAATGTCTGGTCGCAACAACCAGATATAGAAAGGGGAAAAAGGGGGAGCAAAGCAACCGTGAGTACTCATCCAAAGTACTCGCAAGCAAGGAGCTACTCTACATATGCATTGGTATCAATGAAAGGGGTAGTATATGTGGACTGAATTGCAGAATGCCAGAATAAGAGGGGGATAGCTAGTCCTATCGAAGACTACTCTTCTGGCAGCCTCCATCTTGAAGCAGAAGAAGAGAGTATATGGTAAGTTAACCAAGTATCATCGCAGAGCATAAACCCACCCGACGATCCTCCCCTCATCGCCCTGTGAGAGAGCGATCACCAGGTTGTATCTGGCACTTGGAAGGGTGTATTTTATTAAGTATCCGGTTCTAGCTGTCATAAGTTCAAGGTACAACTCCGGGTCTTCTGTCGGATTTTGGGTTCCGAAAAACCCTTGAGGTTCAAACACTGGGGTGCGCACAAAGATCTCTCCCCCTCTTTAGCTCGCACACTCCGTATGATCTCATGGCCTAGTTCGATGAACCCAAAGAATGAGAGACACAAGATTTATACTGGTTCGGGCCACCATTGTGGTGTAATACCCTACTCCAGTGTGGTGTGGTGGATTGCCTCTTGGGCTGTGGATGAATAGTTACAAGGGAAGAACAACCTTCTGAGGAGAGGTGTTCTTGTGCTTGGTCAGCTTGAGTGATTGGGGATGGTCTCTCTAGATGAGATGAGCCTCTCCTGCTATGATGGTGGCTAATCCTATATATAGAGGCCCTGGTCCTCTTCCCAAATATTGAGCAGGAAGGGATCCCACGATGATCGAATTCGAAGGGAGACAACTAGTACAAGTTATCCTGACAAAAGTAGTCTTCGCCTGCCAAAGGCTCTCGTGGTGACGCCGTCTTGGGCTCCACGGTGACCTCCGTCCTGCCATCCTGCTGATCTTGGTCTTGTTGCACCGATTTGGAAACCTTTGCTTAATGCCTCGGGACTCCTCACCCGCGCTTGCCCCTTTAGCACAAAAGAGGAAACGAGGACACTACACGCGCTGGCGCCCGCCTGGCGCTCGCCTAGCTCCAGTCATCATGGCTTGCGTCACACAAACCTCATGAGGTGTCCCTTGACTTGATCTCTCCGCCCCTCGCGAGCCAGCCTGGTGAGGCCGCCCCTGAGGAGGTCTTGCGTCGTCCACCTCGCGAGGCTTGGCCCCTCGCGAGGGTCTTGAGTGTTTGCTGGTGAAGATGGGCCACATAGGGCCGCTGGTGGAGCCACGTCATGGGCCGCAGGTAGGCAAGTCTGGGGACCCCCATTCCCAGAACACTGACAATAGCCCCCGGGCCCAAGGCATGCTCGGGCTTGGCTTCAAGGTGAAGCCAAAGGGCAAGCACGGAGCGCCGCGGGCCCCAATAGCATGTGGCCCCGCTGATGCATGGCGATTATTGGACGTGGGCGGGCCCGCTTCCCCATGCAGCCTTGATATCTACCTGGCTAGGAGGCCACAATGTCCTACTCAGTTATTTCCCCCTTGCTGGCAACGCACTCCCCGACTCCTCCTCTTCTTTGAACCTTAGCCTCCTCTCCATCTGACCTGAGCTCAGTTCTCTCCATCGTCATGGCGCCAAACCGGACAAAGAAAGGGAAGAAGCCCCTGTCCTCAGCCAACCCGCTTTTGGCCGTCGAGCCCGCCGTCGGTCAATCGTGGATGCTCAATGAGGAGGCCATGGACAAGGTCCGCCTTGCGCTCGCCATCAGCTTCAACAAATGGGGAGGGACGACGGCCTGGCCTGTGTCCCGAGCTTCTGTCGATAGAACAACCACCGAGGTCCGGTTCTTCGTCGACGGCCTGTGGGTCGGTCTGGTCCCCCCTTCTCTGCCTTCTTCAACGCCGTGCTTTCCCATTACCAGATTCATCTGCTGCACCTAGATCCCCAATCTGTCGCTCTTCTTGCCGTCTTTGCCTTTTTCTGCGAGGCCATGGTGGGCATCGCCCCCTCCGTGGCCCTTCTGTGCCATTTCTTCTCGCTGCACCTGACCAACCCCCGATAATGCTCGGGGTGCCTGAGCTTCCAGGCCATGGCAGCGACGGCCGGCTCAGGGATTGACTTTGAGCTCCCTCCATTTGCGAGCGGGTTCCGGACGCGGTGGGTGTATGTGAATGTCAGAGTGCTCAGCCCTTCGCTCTTGCCTCCATCTGCGCCCCCGTCCCCATCTTCGGCTGGGCTCACAAGAAGTTTACGAGCCCCCGCCTCGCCTTCATCTGGCTCCGGCTGAGGAGGTTGAAAGACCTTGGCTTGACCACGCCCATGGTGATGAAGGAGTTCCTCCGACGCCATGTCGCCCCACTCCAGCGCCATTCCCAGCCGATGTGGGCCCTATCTATCGGCCTGGATCGCATGAGGCTTCAGGAGTCAGAGCTTCCACTCAAGGCACGAAGGACGGTGCTCGAGGTCTTGGTGGGCAACCCCTCACTAGACGATATGCCACCGGTGGGCTGTCTCTTGTACTATTGCTCAAACAGGGTGGAGTTCGTGGGGCAGATGCCCCCCTTTGATGAATGGGGGCTGCGTTCGGTTGGCCCTGAAGGGTCCCATGAGAAACCCGTCACTGTGGTTCCCCTCCTTGTCGCCGGCGCCGAACTTGCCTCGGGAGTGGACACAGGGGGGCAAGCATCTCCAAAGGCCGGAGGCGTGGGCACCGAGGTGTCGAAGCCGCCCATTGTTCTTGAGGCGTCATCTTCGGGAGCCCGTAACTCTCACGATGAGGTGGCAGTTGAGGGGGCGACACAACCCGCTGCTCCCGAGGCCGAAGCTCCCGAGGCCTGTGGAGGCCGTCGCGAGGCGGAACTTGATGGCTTTCCCCAGCTTGGCGCTCCTGAGGTCACCTCCTCGGGCGCCTCACCAGTCGTGCCCTGCACTGGTCGCCACGCCCAACGCTTCGGCCGGCTCTGTGTAGACTTCGATGCGCTCCGCAAGAGGAAGGGGTCCCCAAGCTGTAGCAGCGGCGCCTTCCGGCCGCTGAAACAAATGAAGTACATCACCATAGATGAGTAAGTACCTTATCTTTGTAATTCCTCGAGTGCTGCTTCCCTTCCTGACGGTGGCTCTTCAGGACCCCATCTGCTAAGGCTGTGAAGCCTCCCGGGGAGCAACCTCCTCTTGCATCGAGTCTCCCGTTGGCCTTGAGCGTCCCAGGCCAGCATGCTGCCTCCGGCCCGAGGTCGGCCAGAGAGGTAGACACGCAAGCCTGGCGCCTCGAGCCCGCGCTCCTGCCGTGTCTGCTCATGGCCTTGTAGGGGGTGCAATGAGCGTGCCAAGTGCTCCTCCTCTGGTCGTGGGTGGCGGTTGAATGGCTTCGGTCTTGGTTCCTTCTTCGAGTAGCGAGCCTCAACCCGACCGGACTTTTGCCGAAGCCACGTCGGCGACCGGGGGGGGGGGGGGCAGCCCCCAACCCCCTACGGAAAGGGAGCGAGCCGCTTCGGATCCCATCAGCGGCCCCCGCTGTGGAGGACGGAATCGGCCACGCGCTCAAGCTTGCGCATGAACGGAGTGTCGTCCGCCACGAGCTCTTTCGGGAGGCGATGGGCGCGATGAGCCGGCTTGGCGGGGAGCTCACGGATGTAGACGCGCGCCTTGAGGCCGAGGGTCTTCGACTCATGGAGGAGCGACACAAAATGAAGGTGGCTATCAAGCTCGGGCGCCACTAGCGCGAGCTTGATAATGCGAAGGCCGAGGCGTCTCTTGCGACCTCGCGTGAGGCCTGCGCTCGAGCCTTGGAAGAGGCTGGGAAGCCGATTGCCGCCGCGAGATCGCGGAGAACCGCGCATGCGAGCTCTAGGCCTGGAGCGCCTCCCTGGAGCGGCAAGTGGAGGCGCCCAAGGCCGCCCTAGCATCGATGAAGGGGACGCCTGCCGAAGAGGAAGAGGTCCTGAAGCGTGAGGAAGCGCTGGCGCTGGAAGCCATGGAGCACAGCCTTGAGCTTGAGCGGTTGGAGACAAGGGAGCGCCAAGTTGCCCAAGCGGAGGATGCTGTCGGTGCGCGCGAGGCTAGGGCTCAGGAGGAGGTTGACCGCCAGGTGGCCGAGGCTCGCGCGGATCTTGTGGGCAGGACTAATGCCCTTAGGTTAGGGTTGCCTGAGGCGGAACATCGTGAGAAAGCCGCCGCAGCCACCCTGACCTCAGTGCAAGCTGAGCTGGCTTCCGCTCATGATGAGTTGCTTTCGCTTTAGCAGTGGGTCGCCAACGCCAAGTCCTCCGCGCAGCAGAGTAGGGAGGAAGCACTCCAGCAGCGGATGCTGGAGTGCGAGCACGTCCCCATGCTCCAAAGCCTCAGGATCAGAGCCAACGCGGCGCTGGGCTCCATCTGCGATGAAGATGAACCTCATCCCCACTCGAACGACTATGCCAGTCACCTCCTTTTCTTCACCGACATGGTGACACGCCTGGAGAATCGATTCGAGAGGGCTCGCATGCTTGTTGAGGAGAGGAGCCGCGGCCTACTCAGGCGTGCGTTCTCCCGTGTCTTCAGCCACCTCCAGAACACCTACCCCAACTTCGACTTGGACGCCGCCATTGCCCCTGTGCCCGAGGCCATTCAGGGTGACCTGGCACGCTGGGTAGAGGACAATGTGGATGCTCTAGTCAGAGCCTTCACCTTCGAGGATGACGCGGTGGTGGTCGCTGCGGATGAAGGCGACGTGATCGACAACGGTGCGAGCAATGCCGGCAATGGTGACGGTGATGCCAGCGACGAGGACGGTGACACCAGCGATGGTGACGATGATGCCAGCGATGCGTCTGAGGGCAACCCGGAGGACGCGGTGAGCGATATGTCTGATTGAGCATGTGCTTCCTCGTTGCTGATCCTGTAAGTGAAAACTTGGGCACGGCCCTGAAAGTTGTAAGAGCATTTTGGGAGGGGGAGCCCCTCATGTAAACAGATTACTGCCTCTATTATTTAGGCCAAGCTGAAGATGTGTTTTTATGGGCGTGCGAGTCTCGTCGTGAGCTTACTGCCGAAATTTACCTTAGTCAGGACCGGTTCCCGACCAGCTCATGAGGTTGCGAGCTTCTGAAGGGCCTGCTGATCCATCCAAGAGGGCCTCATGAGAAGCAAGCGTCAGCCATGGAAGGGCGTGCGCGTAGCGCACACATGCCGCGCCCAGCCCCCGCTCGCGAGGGGCTCGCGAGGGGGGAGGCAGCAGGTGCAAACTCCGAGTCGGGGCAAGGAACCAGATGGCAAGAAATCGAATGAACGAGAAAAGTCACCCCCGCGCATACCAATGAAAATTTAACTTCAACTTAAATCCAAAGCCAAAAACAGGGCTACAGAAAAGAGGTTAAGAGCAAATGGCCGCGTCCGGCACCTAGTCTAATCCTCTCATCTTCTCACCAGCGCGGAGCTCAGTGCTGCCACTTGGACATGGGAGGGAGCCCCCAAGGCCCGAGGGTGGCACTCCTGAGACTCCGGGGCGTGTACAACCCCACTCATTATTACGTGAGAGTGTCACGAGCGGAGATCTTCACAGGCGCAAGCCTTACTTCGTATCGCCAGACGAGGGCCCCACCTTGCGCCGCCCTCGACCACCATTGGTGCGAATGGAAACCAGGACGAAGCCAAGGGGCAAAGGGGATGCCAGCGGTGCCCTCGGCGACCACGGGTCCTTTGCCGGGGGAAGGCTTACCGACACCTCCCCGACAGAGGGCCTACATCCAGGGGATGCCTTGCTCCGCGCGATGCAGGAAGGGACCTGGCTCCCGGCCCCTCCCCTGCAGCCCCCAGTGCGCTCCTCCTGGTGGGAGGGAGGCCGTTGAGCTGGGGCCACCATCCGCCGTTGTGAACTGATCCTCCTGCGACCCATGGTTAGCATAAGCTTGCTCCTGAGAGATTAGTAGTACCCTATAGCTGTTGTCGCCGGCATGGTCGGCGAGGCTCCCAGGGGGCTCCTGGAAGGCCTCAGCTTCTAGCGCCTCCTCCTCCCAGCCTGGCTCGAGGAACGAGCCAGGGTCATCTTCCAGCGCATACTCCTGGTCCATCATGCGGGGCACGTAGGCCTCCGGGGCCGTCGCCCCGAAGACCTCGCCGAAGTGCCCCACGCTGCACGTTGCCAAGCCCAGCGCTCCGCCCTAAGGATGGTAGGGCGGCATTCTGCTGGGGCCGCGGGTGGCAACGCTCGTGCCCGCGATCATCGGAGGTGGTGTGGGTGCGATTGGGCGTCTGGTGTTGCTAATCGCGCCAGTGTCGATGAAGCCTCCTGGCGCTCATGGGAGCACGCGGGCGCTGAGAGGCCTGCCGTGCAATCCGGCCATGGCCTGAGGCGTGTGCAGGGAGCAGAAGGGCGACGCTCCCGAGGCTGCGGCATCCAGTAGCTCGGCGCGCGCTCCGGCAATGCGTCCTAGCTGCTCTCCATCAGTCGGCACCGCAGCAGCTCCCGAGCCACCGTGAGCGCGGCCCTCATGTTCGCTTGTTCCTGTCGGGTGTGTGGCGTTGTGGCCGCGGCATGGCTTGAGGCCATTGTGGTTGCCCACGCTTGTCGTGGAGTAAGGGTGGAGGACATCTGACCGCGCCGCCCACGCCCCGCAGCATTCGGCGGCGCGCGTGCCGCCTGGAGCACAGGGTTGAGGTCTTCTTGGGCGGACGGCGCTGCCTGGGCTGGCCATGCTACCCAGCGGTCAGTGTTGGTCCTTGGGTCACCGTACATCGGAACCGCGGAGTGTCGGCCGATCAACTGGCGGAAGAGAAGCTCCGACGCACCCCTACCTGGCGTGCCAAATGTCGGATTTCAGGTTCCGGCAAAACCCTTGTGGTTCGAACACTAGGGTGCGCACAAAGATCCCTCCCCCTCCCTAGCTCGCACACTCTGTATGATCTCATGGCCTAGTTCGAAGAACCCAAAGAACGAGAGACACAAGATTTATACTGGTTCGGGCCACCGTTGGTGTAATACCCTACTCCAGTGTGGTGTGGTGGATTGCCTCTTGGGCTGAGGATGAACAGTTACAAGGGAAGAACGGCCTCCTGAGGAGAGGTTGTGACGCCCCGAGACCGATGTGCCAGGTGTCCTCCAGTTATTCGCTGTTGTTGCCTTGTCTTTTGCTTGCGTGTTGCATCTTGCCATGTGATCATCCGCATTTCATCATCATGTTTTCAAAACTTGCAACCGTCCCGGTCTCCTCGTTCCTTCTGTTGTCCGTTCTGAGCCCAGACACACTTGCACGTGCCTGCGGCATGTCCGAAATAGTATTTTATAAGTGGCCGGAAAATGTTCTGGAAATGGGATGAGAGTTGACGTGTGGTCTTATTATAGTGTAGATAGACCGCCTGTCAAGTTTCATCGCATTCGGAGATCGTTTGATGCCCCAACGGATAACTATAGCGGCAGTATAGCCGGTCTAACGTCGGACGTTTTCGGTCTCCGTAAACCATGCCGGGCTACATCTCTCCCCTCTTCTCTCAGACCAACCCGCTCTTCACAATCCGCCAGACCCAACCTAACCTCTCTCGTTAGCCCGCGGCCCTCCTCGCGCGCGCGTCTGAAAGTTGTCCCGGACCCGAACCGGACTTTTGTCACTGTTGGATCCGGATCATCTCCAAACATCTACAAAACGTCTCCGTTTTCTTATTTGGACTCCCTAGCTATTTTATTCGCGTTCGTCTAATTGCGATCAGAGGGACGAGGTAGCCCCTAACCTAAATTCTTCTGATATAAATAACAGTCCAACCCTAGCCCTAGCCTGTCCAATCTCCACCAAATCCCCACGTCGCCGCCACTATCTCCCTTGGTTTCAGCGCCGAGCCAACCACCATCCCTCTCAGATCCTTCCCCCTCAAACCCACGGCATCTGACCACCTCCCGTGTTTTCCGGCCAGTAGCAGGAGCCCCTGCCTCGCACCTCCTGCGGGCCTCCTCACCTGCAAGCAGCCGGAGCAGCAGCTCCTAGTCGCCGGAGGAACCGCATCCCTGCCTTTTCTTCCTTCCCCGCCCCTTTTCTTCTCCCCCAAACCTCACCTTGTTCTCCTCTGTCTCTCTGTGAACAGGGCAACGACGCCACCACCATCCCCGTGCGCTCGCGGTGCGCCCGCCTCAGACCCTGAGCAGGAGCCCGAGTCTTCGTCTATGTCTTTTTCTGCCCGTGCAGTGCCGGAGTTGCTCTGTTCCTTGCTCGAACCCACAGGAGCACGAGCTCCCTCCTCCTCGTCCCCGTGCCCGCAGCAGCAGAGCAGGATTCGGCCCCGACGCCCCTCCCCGTCCTCCTTGTTCGGTTCCTCGTCGGACCCGGCAGGTCTTCACTGTTGTAGCCGCGCCAAGTCCTCTGCTTCGTCCAGGACAAGTGCGCCTGTCTCCGTCGCCCGAACTAGCAGCAGCTTCAGCCCGTTCCCGGCCAGATCCGCCGTCCCAGAGTCCCAGTTGGGGTGGATCGGGGATCCGTGTCGCTTTTGGGGTAGTCTTCTTTTATTTTGGTTCCGTAGTCGGACCTTTATTGTATCTGGATGATGTAATGCTTTATTCATGTATTGTGTGAAGTGGCGATTGTAAGCCAACTATGTATCTCTTTCCCTTATGTATTACATGGGTTGTGTGAAGATTACCTCACTTGCAACATTGCTTTCAATGCGGTTATGCCTCTAAGTCGTGCTTCGACATGTGGGAGATATAGCCGCATCGAGGGCGTTACAGAGGTGTTCTTGTGCTTGGTCAGCTTGAGTGGTTGGGGATGGTCTCTCTAGATGAGATGAGCCTCTCCCTGCTATGATGGTGGCTAGTCCTATATATAGAGGCCCTGGTCCTCTTCCCAAATATTGAGCGGGAAGGGATCCCACAATGGCCAAATTCGAAGGAGACAACTAGTACAAGTTATCCTGACAAAATTAGTCTTCGCCTGCCAAAGGCTCTGGTGGTGATGCCGTCTTGGGCTCCACGGTGACATCCGTCCTGCCGTCCTGCTGGTCTTGGTCTTGTTGCACCAATATGGAAACCTTTGCCTGATGCCTCCGGACTCGTCGCATGCGCTTGCCCCTTTAGCACCAAAGAGGAAACAAGGACACTACGAGCGCTGGCGCCCTCCTGGCTCCAGTCATCATGGCTTGCGTCACACAAACCTCGCGACGTGTCCCTTGCCTTGATCTCTCCGCCTCTCGCGAGCCAGCCTGGTGAGGCCACCCCTGAGGAGGTCTTGCATCGTCCGCCTCGCGAGGCTTGGCCCCTTGTGAGGGTCTTGAGTATTTGCTAGTGAAGATGGGCCGTACAGGGCTGCTGGTGGAGCCACGTCGTGGGCCGCAGGCAGGCAAGTCTGGCGACCCCCGTTCCCAGAACGTCGACATCGTCCTTTTACTAAGGGACACGTCTATTAGAATAGATAAACTTCCCTGTAGGGGTGCACCACATAACCCAACACGCTCGATTCCCCTGGCCGGACAAACTTTCCTGGGTCATGCCCGACCTCGGAAGATCAACACGTCGCAGCCCTACATAGGCACAACAGAGAGGTCAGCAGGCCAGTCTACATCCTATGCGCGCAGGGGTCTGGGCCCATCCCCCATTGCACACCTGCACGTTGCGAGGGCGGCCGGAAGCAGACCTAGCCTCCCTAATACAAGAGCAGGTGTTCCAGTCCAATCCGGCGCGCGCCGCTCAGTCGTTGACGTCAAGAAGGCTTCGGCTGATACCACGACATTGAGTGCCCATAACTATTCTCGCGTAGTTCGTAAGTGCGTATAGGCCAATGGCTAGACTCAGATCAAATACCAAGATCTCGTTAAGCGTGTTAATTGAATTAACCGCGGATGCCGACCAGGGCCAGGCGCAGCTCTCTCCTAGGTGGTCTCAACCTGCCCTGTCGCTCCGCCACAAAGGTCCACTCAGAGGGCCACTGGAAAAACGTCATTTTGGTCCCAATCCATGAATCACTCGCTGGTACTCTACAAGCCGACCCGACTTTAGTCACCACAGGTATCATATATTATGTATATAAGTATATACCCGTGATCACCTCCCGAGTGATCACGGCCCGATAGTATAGCATGGCAGATGGACAAGAATGTAGGGCCACTGATGGAATACTAGCATCCTATACTAAGCATTTAGGATTGCAGGTAAAGGTAACAACAGTAGTAGCAAAGACAGGTTATGCATCAGGATAGGATCATAAAGTAGTAACATGCTACACTACTCTAATGCAAGCAGTAAAGAGAAGAATGGGCGATATCTGGTGATCAGGGGGGCTTGCCTGGTTGCTCTGCAGACATAAATGGACCCTCGAAGGTGAAGTAGTCGATCACTGGTTCAACCGCGGTCTCGGGGTCTACCGGAAAGAAGTAATGGAGGGAGAACACAATAAATAACAGAGCAATCAAAGCAACACAAAAGCATAACATGGCAATTCGCGGTGCTAAGGGTGACCTACCGTGGTACTAGGTACTACCGACAAAAGGGGGAAACATCCAGGAAAGTGTTCCCGGTGTTTGGCATTTTCGGACAGATGAAATGGAGGGGGGCGGTTGCATGTTCGCTATGCTAGGGACGTGTGGTGAACGAACGGCCAGCGTATTCGGATTCGTTATATTTTTCTGAGCAACTTTCATGTACAAAACATTCCCATCGGAGTTACAGATTATTTTATACAATTTTTCGAAGTTTTATTGATTTTCAGGAATTTCTGGATTTAATATTAATATGAAAAACAAAAGGTTAAAGTGCTATGGGTAAACACAGAGTGTACCCAGCTATTTGCATTTGAGGCCGACAGTGGGCCCAGTCAACTGCCCAGTCAATAGTTGACTGTTCAAAGGATGACTTGGGGCCCACCTGTTAGTGACTAGACTTAGTTTTGACTTTAATTAAGTTATAGTAAATAGCAGTGGGGGGCCACTAGTCATAGGGCCATCTAACTAATGTAACAAAACAAAACAAAACAAACAACAAAAATAATTCCAACATGGGCTAATCCCTCGATTACTCATGCCGGCCCAATCCTGCGGTGGCCCGAGGCCACGACTGGGGCTCGCACGACCGCTCCTGAGGAGCACCGACGGCCATCGCCCAGTGCATGGGGTGGGGGTGCAGGAGGAGGCCCCAAGCAGGAGCGGCCTGGTGGAAGTGGCTAGACGCTGGCGGCGCAAGGTGAGGGAGTCCTGGACTAAGGGCTCCTCGGGCGTCCGACTTGTTAGCCACGGGCCGGACTGATGGGCTGTGAAGATACGAAGACCGAATACTGCACCCATGTCCGACTGGGACTCTCCTTGGTGTGGAAGGAAAGCTTGGAGATCAAATAAGTAGATTCCTTTCTTTGTAACCGACCTTATGTAACCCTAGATCCTCCCGGTGTCTATATAAACCAGAGGACTTAGTCTGGAGGGAGGAAAATCATTACCATAGTCATATAGGCTAGGCTTTTAGGGTTTAGCCATCTGGATCTCGTGGTAGATCAACTCTTGTAATACTCATATTCATTAAGATCAATCAAGCAGGAAGTAGGGTATTACCTCCATAGAGAGGGCCCGAACCTAGGTAAACACCGTGTCCCCTGTCTCCTATTACCATCGACCTTAGACGCACAGTTCGGGACACCCTACCCGAGATCCGCTGGTTTTGATACCGACATTGGTGCTTTCATTGAGAGTTCCACTGTGCCATCCTCAAAAATTTTGATGGCCCCTTCAATCATCCACAATGACGTTGTCCAAGGGGAGGTCTTCCTCCCTGGATAGATCTTCATGTTAGGCGGCTTCGCACTGCGGGCCAACTCTCTTGGCCATCCAGAGCAAATCGACAGCTATGCCCCTGGCCGTCAGGTCATATTCAGGAGCTTGAACTACGTCGCGGATATCCGCGGAGACTTGATCTTTGACGGATTCGATACCACGACAATTGCTCCCCGTCACCTCGATGAACATGACTTAGATCTGTCATCGGGCCATACCCAGGAAATTGCACCTGTAACCGCTCTGGCCTTAGATCCGGAGCAGGTCACGCCATCCGAGGACAGGAATCTTAACCCCGCCACGGAAGCCGCAGACTCCACGGCGTTGGAGCCGCACACAGACCTAACCTCTGGTAATGCCTGTGTCCCCGGAACCTCGGGCTCGTTTCCGGTTAAAAGTTCCGAACTATGTGCGTCCGCGCATGTCGAGCATGATCGGTTATCGATCACCGAATTCAGCGCCGCGGGCATCTTCCGGCACTCACCCTTGGGCGATGTGCTGAATTCATTAAAAAAATCTATCCTTAGCGGGGGATTCACAGCCGAACTATATCCGGTTCGAACTAAAAGCTAATGACAGGGAATTTTGCTTCCCACCCTCCACCCACTGCATTGCCACGGTCAAGGATTTAACTGACACACTCGATTATGGCTCCGAAGACATTGACGGTATGGACAACGATGCTGATGAGGAGCAAAACCAAAATCCACCATTTACTGGATGCTAGACGGCAACTTCTTCGTACGATGTGTACATGGTGGACACACCTAAAACAACTAACGATGATTACAAAGAAAATCCAGTCGAGAATAAACCTCCTGAGACACAGTAAAAGCACCACGTCCTCAGCGCCGCTCTAAGTCACGTTGTTCAAAAGACAGCAATGCTGGCACCAGAGAAAACAATACTCCGGACGACGCCAAAAACAATGAGGACCTTGCTGAGGTAACATCCAAACATGAGGAGCAAGAAAACGGGCAAGCTAGCCCCGACGAACAGGCCAGGCCCAACGACTCGGAGGAGGTAGTTACTGTCTGCTCTCCGAGGATGAGGAAAGCCTCGGCGATGAAGATTTCATCGTGCCTGTGGAACCTCTCGAGCAGGAGCACTTCAAGCGCCAACTAATAGCCACCGCAAGGAGCCTGAAAAAGAAGCAGCAGTAGCTTCAAGCTGAGCAAGATCTGCTCGTCAACAGGTGGATCGATGTTCTGGTAGCCGAAGAATACGGCCTCATACGCCCAGCCAAGAGTTACCCAAAGTGAAGGTTGCTACCTCAGTTCGATGAAGAGGCGTCGGAGCCCATACCTCCCTTGCGTAATGCAGCCGATCGACCACTACGCGGTCGGGACAGTGCGGCGGACCGACCACCACGTGGTCGAGATAGAGCAGCAACTCAAGCCGAACAACAGCCTGCCCCACCGCCACGTAAAAATAGAGACAAAACAGTTCGGGGTCATACATACGACCTCCGAGAGACCCTGGAAAATAGAACAGTACATACCCGATCGATTTACGGATCGCGAGGACGTTCCTCGACACGTAATGATGGCTACCTATTCGGATGTGACAAACCTTGTCACGCCCGAGCCGACAACCGCAGACGGACACCATCGGAGCTACGTCGCGATGCGGCCAGGTATAGATGCGCCGCACACCCTCTTTGCTTCACTGATGAAGTAATGGATTACGAATTCCCCGAAGGGTTCAAACCCGTGAATATTGAATCATATGACGGGACAACTGATCCTGCGGTATGGATTGAGGATTTTATCCTCCACATCCACATGGCCCACGGAGATGACCTCCATGCTATCAAATACCTCCCACTAAAGCTTAAAGGGCCAGCTCGGCACTGGTTAAACAGCCTGCCTGAGAATTCTATCGGCATCTGGGAGGACTTGGAAGAAGCCTTCCTCGACAACTTCCAAGGTACATATGTCCGGCCACCAGACACCGATGACTTAAGCCACATAGTTCAACAACCCGGAGAGTCAGCCAGGAAATTCTTGACTAGGTTCCTAACCAAAAAGAACCAGATCATCGACTATCCGGATGCCGAAGCCCTAGCGGCCTTTAAACATAGCATCCGCGACGAATGGCTCGCCCGCCACCTCGGCCAAGAAAAGCCAAAATCTATGGCAGCCCTTACGGCACTCATGACCCGCTTTTGCGCGGGTGAGGATAGTTGGCTGGCTCGTAGCAAAAACACAGCCAGTGAGGCAGGACCCTTAGAGGTCAAAGCCAGCAATGGCAAGCTCTGACGTAACAGACACAAACGCTGAAGCAATGGTGATAATACCGACGGCACTACAGTCAATGCCGGATTCAGCGGCTCCAAGTCCAGCGAGCAGAAGAAACCATACAAAAGAAACAATCAGGGGCCATCCAGCCTGGACCGCATACTCGATCGCCCGTGCCAGATACACGGCACCCCAGACAAACCAGCCAATCATACCAATAGAGATTGTTGGGTTTTCAAGCAGGCCGGAAAATTAAACGTCGAGAACTGGGAAAAGGGATCACAAAGCGAGGATGACGATGAGGAGCCCCGGCAACCGAACACAGGGGGACAGAAGAAGTTTCCCCCTCAAGTCAAAACAATGAACATGATATATGCTACACACATCCCCAAAAAGGAGCGCAAGTGCGCACTAAGGGACGTCTACGCGATAGAGCCAGTCGCCCCAAAATTCAACCCATGGTCGTCATTCCCGATCACCTTTGATCATCGGGATCATCCGACTAGTATCCGTCATGGCGGCTCAGCCGCGCTAGTCCTCGACCCTATCATTGACGGATTTCACCGGATGTGCGTCCTTATGGACGGGGGTAGCAGCCTCAATCTGCTCTATCAGGACACAGTGCACAAAATGGGCTTTAATCCATCACGGATCAAACCCACAAAGACTACCTTCAAAGGAGTCATACCAGGTGTAGAGACCCACTGTAACACCCCGGATGTAACTTTCCCAATTTGTACTCCAACTCTTGCCATTTCGGCGTTAAGTTATATTTATTCCTCGAGTTCGGGTTTTGTCTCCGTGTTTTGTTGTCGTTGTCATGCATCTCATATCATGTCATCATGTGCATTGCATTTACATACGTGTTCATCTCATGCATCCGAGCATTTTCCCCGTTGTCCGTTTTGCATTCCGGCGCTTCGTTCTCCTCCGGTGGTCATTTCTAGCTTTCTTTCGTGTGTGGGGATTAAACATTTCCGGATTGGACCGAGACTTGCCAAGCGGCCTTGGTTTACTACCGGTAGACCGCCTGTCAAGTTTCGTATCATTTGGACTTCATTTGATACTCCAACGGTTAACCGAGGGACCGAAAAGGCCTCGTGTGTGTTGCAGCCCAACACCCCTTCAATTTGGCCCAAAACCCACCAAACTCTGCTCCATGTCCTAGAGCGTTCGATCACGATCGCGTGGCCAAAAACCACACCTCGTTTGGACTCTCCTATCTCCACTTATGCCTATAAATAGTCCCCTTCCATTTTCGGATCTCTCTCTCCCCGAAACCCTAGTCTAAAAAAAAGGATCCCGCCGCCGCCGGACGTGTCCGCCCCTGGCCGGACAGCGTCCGCCGCCGCCCGCGCCCAACCGGGCGTTGCCACGTGTCACAGCCGGCGCCTGCCACCGCCGAAGCCCGCCTGGCCCATCTCGGGCCCCCGACGCCGCCTCGCCGGGCCTGAGGAGACGCCCGCCTCCGCCGCCCTCTTCCCCGACGCAGGTGGCCGCCGCCGCCACCACTCCGGCGCGCCGCCCCGACCGGCCGCCGCGCCCCTCCTCGCCCGGCGCCCGACGCCGCCTCGCCCGGCCGCCCGCGACGCCGCCTCGCCGCCGGCGACCGTGCCCCGGCCACCGAGCCCCTGCCTCTTCTTCCCCACCGGCCGGCGAGCCTCTCCCCGCGAGCTTCAACTCCGGCGAGCTTCAAGTCCAACTCCGGCGAACTCCTCGAACCGCGTGCAGATCGGGCCAGATCTGGATCTGGGTCATCTCGAGGTTGACTTTTTCGTCCCTAACCCTAATTTTTTATGCGAACTTTGACCTGCTGTAACTTTGCACCCGTAGCTCCGTTTTGGACATATAGTATATCAAAATGTTCGTCTCGACGAGTACATCATTTCATTCCATCGCATCATTTTCATTTGAGTTCATATTGATGCCTAAAATTCTGTTAGAAGGAGGCTTCGTGAGTTAATTGTCAGATCTGCTAGTTCATCTTAGACTTTTGTCATTTTTGCCAGGATTATTGTGTGCATGATATGCCTGTGAGTCCTCCATATGTTTTGTTAAGCATCTTGTTATCTTTCCAGAGGTGCAACCCGTGCATTTTTAGGATGTGTGTGGTGACTTGTGCAAGCTTGCAAAGTGAGGCACCCGGTAACTCTGTTTTCAGGGACTTAGTAGTTTTCACTAAGTCTGAGATTATTTAGTTCATGATGCCATATGTTCAGCTTGTTTCCTAGTGATCCGTGCCTCTTTTGAGGATAATCAGTAAAGGAGTTTTGTTAATCATGTTATGCTCTATCCATCCGTGTCTTTGTTTGCAATTATGGATCACCCTAGCTTGAGTCAATCGAGCTCTACTTTTGCTTCGTTGTGAATCTGGGCAGATCGTCAACTCATTTGCAATTTTGCCGATGTTATTGTAGTTGATCCGTGCATGCTATGCCATTTTTCTTGCCATGTCTAGCTAGTATTTTGTGCCTTCTTTATGGATGTATGCTTGCCTTTCCATGCCTTGCACCGTAGTGAGTGCATCGAGCTCGTTTACATGCCTTCGTGAGTTATATTTCAGCATGTCTCAGTTTTCACTAAGTCTGGAAACTGATTGTGTTTTAGCTATGTTCGTGTGCCCGCTAGTACATTTTGTGAACCCTTTTGGCCCCAGGTCACTTTGGGTCTTTTGTTAAGATTGTTGAGTAGCTCCATGCCATGTTCTTACTTGTCTTAATCAGGTCATGTATCATATTGTTTTGCTGCTCCGAAGAGGGCTTCGTGATCTGAAATTTCAGACAAGTGTTAATTTCACTAAGTCTGGAATCTGTTTTGCATTTGCGTTTTTGCCATGCTTGTTTAAACCTCTTAATGGATGAATTGGCCGTGGCTCAGTGCTATTATTTTGTTAATAATCTTGTGTGCATCCCTGCCATGTATTTTTTTGTCATGTTTGGTGGCTGTAGCATGTTCATTTCGTTGCATTTAGATGCCTACTTGCTGTAAATCGCAGACCGGTGTCATATCTTAAAACGCTTGCCATTTCCAAACCGTAACTTCGATTCCGGCGTTCTTTATATCGTTTTCAAGCGATTTCATCTCATCTTTCCAGTGGCACCCTTGGAATTCCAAGTTGAGGCCAGGTTCATGCATTTCCTGTCATATCTTGCATTTTGCATCCCGCATCGCATCCCGCATAGCATTTCATCATTGCATCGTATTGCTTGTTCTTGCACGTGGTTGATTGTATCCTTGTTGCTTGTTTGTCTTGTTTGGGTAGAGCCGGGAGATGAGTTTGCTACCGAGGAGCCCGTTGAGTTTGCTTGCAAGGATCCAGTCAACCCTGACAACTGTGCAGGCAAGATGATCATACCCTCGAAATCACTACTATCTTTGCTATGCTAGTTTGCTCGCTCTTGCTATGCCAATGCTACGATGCCTACCTTTTGCTTGTCAGCCTCCCAATTGCCATGTCAAACCTCTAACCCACCATGTCCTAGCAAACCGTTGATTGGCTATTTTACCGCTTTGCTCAGCCCCTCTTATAGCGTTGCTAGTTGCAGGTGAAGATTGGAGGCCGTTCCTTGTTGGAACATCTTTTATTTACTTGTTGGGATATCATTATATTGCTATGTTATCTTAATGCATCTATATACTTGGTAAAGGGTGGAAGGCTCGGCCTCTCGCCTAGTGTTTTGTTCCACTCTTGCCGCCCTAGTTTCCGTCATATCGGTGTTATGTTCCCGGATTTTGCGTTCGTTACGCGGTTGGGTTATAATGGGAACCCCTTGATATTTCGCCTTGATTAAAGCTTGTCCAGCAATGCCCAACCTTGGTTTTACCATTTGACACCTAGCCTCTTCTTTCCCTTGGGTTCTGCAGACTCAAGGGTCATCTTATTTTAACCCCCCCGGGCCTGTGCTCCTCTGAGTGTTGGTCCAAACCGTCAGCCGCCGGTGGCTACCAGGGGCAACTCTGGGCTGGCCTACCGGAAGTTTAGACAATCTGAGTGTGCCCTGAGAAAGAGATATGTGCAGCTCCTATCGGGATTTGTCGGCACATTTGGGCGGTGTTGCTGGTCTTGTTTTAACCTGTCGAAGTGTCTTGAGTTACCGAGATACCGAGTCTGATCGGAACGTCTTGGGAGGAGGTCTATTCCTTCGTTGACCGTGAGAGCTTGTCATGGGCTAAGTTGGGACTCCCCTGTAGGGATTGAACTTTCGAAAGCCGTGCCCGCGGTTATGGGCAGATGGGAATTTGTTAATGTCCGGTTGTAGATAACTTGAACCTTAATTAATTAAAATGAATCAACTGAGTGTGTTACCGTGATGGCCCCTTCTCGGCGGAGTCCGGGAAGTGGACACGGTGTTGGAGTTATGCTTGCGCAGGTTGTTCCTCTAGATTCTCGCTCGCGCTTTGCCTCCTCTTCTCGCTCTCTTTTGCGAATAAGTTAGCCACCAGATATGCTAGTCGCTTGCTGCAGCTCCACATATATATTTGCCTTACCCTTCCTATAAGCTTAAATAGTCTTGATCGCGAGGGTGCGAGATTACTGAGTCCCCTGTGGCTCACAGATACTATAACTCCAGATGCAGGTCCAGGTGATTCCGCTCCGGGTGACGAGTACGAGCTCAAGTGGGAGTTCGACGAGGACTCTCAGCGATACTACGTGTCTTTTCCTGATGATCAGTAGTGGTGCCTAGTTGGGGTTCGATTCAGGGCCTTGTCGCATGTTGGGTTCTCTTTCATTTTGGCGCCGTAGTCGGGCCATGAGTGTTTGTATGATGGATGTTATTTATGTACTCTGATGTGACGTGGCAAGTGTAAGCCAACTATGTTCTTCCCCTTTTATTATATGTTACATGGGATGTTGTAATGATTACCTGACTTGCGACATTGCTTTCAATGCGGTTATGTCTCTAAGTCGTGCCTCGACACGTGGGAGCTATAGCCGCATCGAGGGCGTTACACCCACTGTACGGGCTCAATCACGCTTGAGGTTGTCTTCGGATCTCCAGAAAATTTCCGAAGTGAGGAGTTCATCTTCGACATAGTCCCCTTTCGCAGCGGCTATCACGCACTGCTCGGACGGACCGCATTCGCCTGATTCAACGCAGTGCCACACTATGCTTATCTCAAGCTCAAGATTCCCGGTCCACGTGGCGTCATAATAGTCAATGGAAATATGGAATGCTCCCTCCGTACAGAAGAGCACAAAGCTGCCTTAGCAGCAGAAGTACAGAGCGACCTTCTCAAGCAGAACCTTAATTTGGCTGTCGAGCCCACGGACACCGTCAAGAGGGTCCGAACTACCTTGCAGTAGGACAACTCGGCTTGCCAGGAGCTAGACTAGCAATTCGGCCTACGTCTCAGTCCTGGTCAAGTAGTGGCATTCGCACCACGCGTACATAACTACGCACTGAAAATTCCATGGGCATCGACGGAGGCATAGCTAGTTTGTGATCCACAGTACGACTCAACCGACACCGGATACACACATACTTTCACTTTTATCCATTTCCTTTTCAGGTTTCAATCCCGCAGGCCCCATCTGATGGCTTGATCACCAGCCCTCTTGAAGGACAAACACACCAAGACGGCGAGAAACGCAGACGTATGGGGGATTTTTAAGGTGGTTTCGTTAACAATCACTCTACCTGTGTTTCAGGACCCACATGCAGCTCTCCCTTGGTTTTTGGCATGTTAAATAGCCTGTTGCTTATCTCACTACTGGTATCAATGCACCTCGATGTATTAATCAAATTAGAATGAAAACAGTTTGCGACTGGAGCTTTAAGGCCCCAGCTTATCACCTTTTGCACCCTTTCTGTTTTCTTTTTTTTCTTTTCTTCCTTTTTCTCCCCTGTGGGTAACCCTATCAGGTAGAACCCATACACTTTGGTACGTTTGATGTTTGCTAGGGGCTTCATAGCACCCTACACTATGGCAACAATAGTCCGAACACTTTTTATAAGTATAGTTCGGCACCCCGAATTTTGCACTATATGCATTGGCTCCAAATCATGTCTTTGGTCAATAGTTGGGTTCCCCGGCTCCTGTGCTTTCTACCTTACATTCCTCTATATTGGCTAAGGTAGTAAAGGGAGAACTACTGCGATTGTGCCTTGGTTTATCCAAAGGAGCACCTCAGTAGAGAAAGCCGAAAACTGACTGTCATGATGCGGCGAGAGCCGGTTAGCTCTTCGGAGGTTGCAAATCATTGGAGATTTCTTCTGCATTACGTGAAGGGTCGGTACTTCTGATCAGATTCTTATAGCACTCTGGTTCAGATACTAGGGGTTGCGCCCATGTTTTTATTGTCAAACTCCTATGGCTAAGTGAGGGTGTTAAAGCCACATAGTCTGATTGCCTAGTTTGTTGCGCTAAACAACTCCTTCAAGGACCATATAATTGGATCAAGATTGTTTAGATTCCATCCCGAACACCTCCGTACTACCTACATGGGGGGCAGAAGCCGACGACTGGCCAACCCTCAGATTTCATACAACATGGCCGCACAGGAGGTAAAATTTAAAACCTAACAAACATTATATTACATAACAAAATTTGTTTCATCGTACAAGGCAGAGACAACATGAATATATTCATTCGAATATAATATCTTGCGCACATTGCATTGCCACAATGCGGGGCCCCTCCAGGACATCTTCAAAATACCACTCCGGCGTGCGGTGCTCTTTGCCTTCAGGTGGCCCCTCAGTCACAAGCTTGACGGCATCCATCTTCGCCCACCACACCTTGACGCGGGCGAAGGCCATGCACGCGCCCTCGATGCAGGCCGACCTCTTGACGACGTCCAGTCGAGGGCAGGCACTAACCAGCCGCTTCACGAGTCCGAAGTATCTGCTGGGTATAACTTCGGCAGGCCACAGCCGGATTATCAAATCCTTCATGTCCAGTTCGGCCACCCTATGCAGATCGACCAGCTATTTTAGCTGATCGGTGAAGGGCACTAGATGTTCTGGCGCAAGGTATTGCAACCATAACAGTTTCTCCATTGAGCTCCCTTCTTCGGCTCGGAAGAACTCTACAGCGTCGGACACACTGTGCGACAGATCTGCAAATGCCCCTGGAGAACTTCGAATCCGGGTTAGTAGGAAATACTTCTTCACATACTTGCTTTGCATACTAAATGCCTTACCCGCCGCGATCTTCTTGGCCTCCTGGATCTCCTGGAGGGCACCTTGGGCTTCAACCCGGGCCGCTTCCGCGCTTTGGCGAGCCTTGGCGAGTTCGGCCTCTCGAGCCGAAACATCACCTTCCAAGGCCTCACACTTCTTCACCGCGTCCAGGAGCTCTTGCTGGACCTCGTTCAGCCTGGCCTTAAGCTTCTTACGAGCGGCCTGCTCCTTGACAGCCTTCCCCTCGGCTTCGGCCAGGGCCTTTTTAAGGGCCTCGACCTCAGTCATCGCTCCTACACATATCATAATATTACAGTCAGTATACATCATTTATACTTTCCGAATATATAGCGAGTCACTACATACCTTGCTGGTCTTCCAGCTGCTTCCTCGCTTGGCCGAGCTCCTCTTTGGCCCGCTCCAGTCTCTGCTTTAGTCCGGAGACTTCGACAGTGTGTGAGGTCGCGGCCAGCAATGACGCTTGCTTATTCACATAAGATGCATTTAGTTAGTTCCCTGCGAAATTTAATTTATCCTCTGTCCGGCTTTTCTTTCTGAACACCGAACAGTGTCTCAAGGGCTACTGTCTATATATAGGGATTTTCCCTTTGGCTTCGCTTACCTCAGAACCTGTCAGCAGGCCGCTGTAGGCTTCGGTCAGTCCGCTCTTGACGGACTGAACCTTCTCAATCATCGTACCCATAAGGATACGGTGTTCTTCCATAATGGAAGCGCCTCGTAGCGCTTCCAGTAGATTATCCGGCGCCTCTGGATGGACAGAGGTCACCGGTGGGACAGGCACACCCCCCCTCTCTGGAAGGAGGCTGCCTGTCAGATTCCGGAGCCGCATGGGTCTCCGGATCCATGTTAGGACGAGGGCCGAACTAAGCATGGACCCCATCATCAGTCTCCTTGGGGGTCTATTCCCCCATGTGTCCGGCGGCCGAGGTATCACCCTCCGGCGCCGCCATGATGGCCTCCTGAACCTCTCCCTGGCCCGGGAAGGTCCTTTGGGATAGCACCTCATCGTCTCCCTTGGCCTTGGGAGAGTAAGTGTCCGGCGGTGAATCCCTGGCGATTGCTTTCGAATCCAATGAGCCTCTTGATGAGGATCGCTGGGAGCTGTCGTGGGCCAGACTAAAATAACATGACTAGTCATATAAAATACCATAAGGTGGAGAGGCTGGATAACTGGATGTGTGCACTCACAATGCGGCCAGGGGCTTGTTCCGGGGGCGCCGCTCTGGACTGCTGTCGACGTCCCACACGGAGTTGTCCGCGAGAGGGCCTTTCCCCTTCTTGGGCACCCCTGCCTCCAAATTTGTGGAGGCCGCCCTCTTCTTCCTCCTCCCATCAGGGGGAGAGTTGCTCTCCTCCTCCTCCTCGTCTTCGGCAGTGGAGGAGTGGGTCTTGTCTTCGGACGTCATGTCCGAAGTGCCCTTGCAGCGGGGGCCACTTCGGACCCCCTTGGCCATCTTCTTGGCCTTCTTCTCCGGCGCCGTATAGGGTGCCGGTTCCAGCATCTTCACCAGGCGCGGGATGACTGGTTCCTCGGGCAGCGGAGCTAGACACCGAATCCACTCCGCTCTCTCCGTCCATACCTGAAACAATAAAAGTTTAGGTATCCTCCTTGAAGTAAACAAGTAGAGGGTGTGTTAAAGGTGTTCCTCATTGGCATGGTGGGTAATGTCGTGCCCACGGTCCGAATCTATGGCCGGCGGCATCTCGTTGCCTTTGAAGAGCAACTTCTAGGCGTCTTCGTGAGTGGTTCCGAATAGCCTTTCCAGAGCTTGGTGCCTCCTCCGATTGAATTCCCATAATGGGCGGCTTCGGCTTTGGCACAGGAGAATCCGGTGAACTAGCATCACCTGGATTACGTCGACGAGCTTGATATCTTTATCCACCATGCTTTGAAGACGCATTTGCAGCGCTATCAGCTCGTCTAACGAAGACCAATTTGGGCCCTTCTCAATCCAGGAAGTGAGCCACATCGGAGCTCCAGTGTTGAATTGGGCAGCCGCGGCCCATGTGGCGCCGCGAGGCTCTGTGATATAGAACCACAGTTTCTGCCACTCCTTGATAGTCTCCACAAAAGTACCTTTTGGCTAGATGGCATTGGGCATCTTGCTCACCATGGCTCCTCCGCACTCTGCGTGCTAGCCATCCACCACCTTCGGCTTCACGTTGAAGACCTTGAGCCATAGGCCGAAGTGGGGTTGGATGCGGAGGAAAGCCTCGCACACGACAATGAATGCCGAGATGTTGAGGAAGGAGTTCGGGGCTAGATCATGGAAGTCTAGCCCGTAATAGAACATCAGCCCGTGAACGAAAGGGTGGAGTGGAAACCCTAACCCACAGATGAAATGAGGGAGGAAAACCACCCTCTCGTTGGGCTTCGGTGTAGGGACGACTTGCCCCTTGGCCGGAAGATGCTGGGCGATTTCCTTCGCCAGATACCCAGCCGCCCGAAGCTCAGTGATGTCCTTCTCCTTGACAGAGGAGGCCATCCACCTGCCTTGACCTCCGGATCCGGACATGGTTGAGTGGTTTGTCGAGTGGGAAAAAGATGAGAACTTGGGCGCTAGAGCTCAAGAGTGGAAGGGCAGAGGAAGAAAGAAGGCATGGGAGAAGAAGGGGGAATCCTTATCCCCTTATAAAGGTAGTGAATATTGAACGCCTCCCCACTCGCCTTGAAACTCGCCTATTCCCAAGGGTTGTGTAAACAACACGGTTGGGTTATCCATGCCCGTATTGATGAGAATCCCGCAATAAGGGGACACGATATTTGCTTTGACAACACGTGCCAATGGCAACCGCGTCTTGAAACATGGAGCGACAGACGAAAAACGGTTCGAAATTATGACCAGACGGACGTGATGTCATGTTGCAAAAAATTGTCAGCGGATTGGACTCGTGGATTATTATATTCTCTGCGGTTGTGTGTGGTGTGTGTGTTATAGGTCTGGACACGACCATTATGTCCGAAGACCATTTTAGAGTTCGGAAGGAGGAACCCGCCTTGCAATGTCGGAGACAGATCTACCCATCGGATACCTTGTCATTGAAGCCAGGTCCAGGGGCTACTAAGGGAGTCCTGGACTAAGGGGTCCTCGGGCGTCTGGCCTGTTAGCCATGGGCCGGACTGATGGGCTGTGAAGATACGAAGACCGAAGAGTGCACCCGTGTCCAGATGGGACTCTCCTTGGCGTGGAAGGCAGGCTTGGCGATCAAATAAGTAGATTCCTTTCTTTGTAACCGACCTTATGTAACCCTAGATCCTCCCGGTGTCTATATAAACTAGAGGACTTAGTCCGGAGGGAGGACAATCATTACCATAGTCATATAGGCTAGGCTTTTAGGGTTTAGCCATCTCGATCTCGTGGTAGATCAACTCTTGTAATACTCATATTCATTAAGATCAATCAAGCAGGAAGAAGGGTATTACCTCCATAGAGAGGGCCCGAACCTGGGTAAACACCGTGTCCCCTGTCTCCTGTTACCATCGACCTTAGATGAACAGTTTGGGGCCCCTACCCGAGATCTGCCATTTTTGACACCGACACAAGGCAAGGCGGGTGGCGCATGTGAGCGAAGACGGTGGTAGCGGCAGTAGTCAACAACAGCGGCAGGCGGGGAGGGATCATGGCGCGAGCGGCAGGCAACAGAGTAGCAGAAGAGCAGCAAGCAGAGCCGCATCTGCAAAGCAGCAGTAGCAGGAGGACGCGCACGGGAGGTCAAGGGCGCGACGCACGGGCCCGCAATTGGACGGGGCAGCTAGCGCGTGGTGCATGCGCGGCCATGGACGCGTCCCGCAGTAGTATGCCGTGGCATGCATCGATGAGGTGCGGTCATGAGAAGTCGGGAGCGGGCAGGGTCAGCACGAGCTCATAGAGGGTTCTGACGCAGCGGCTAAGATGAGCTGAGATGACAGAATCGACATGAAAAAAAGGGGAGATGGCGAGGATCTCACAGAGCCCTGTAGATGTGTGTTCACGGACTCGGGGGAGGCTTGGTGACGACGGCATGGTGGCGGCGTTCTCCGGCGACCAGAGGGGTAGGCGGGGTCGAGCGCGTCGACGACGGACAATGATGGTTGCCCGCGGAGGGGATCGACGTGAGCGACGGCACGAGGGTGTCCTAGCTGGTGGCGCTCGGCGTGGAAGAAGAGGATGATGACGCGCTTCTTCTAGGCTTCAGCAGACGGCGAACGGTGGAGATGGAAACGACGATGGCACGATCACCGCGCGAGCTCTTGCGCTCGATTTCGAGCAAATGAGGAGGGGGCGCGATGGGGAAAAAGAGGGGATCTGGCGAGATCGATCTAGGTTTCCCAGGGGCGTGCTTATAGGGATGGGGAGGCTCTATGGCGTGCGTGGTGGCAATCGAGCGACGGCGGCCGCGGATGAACGACACACACTAGTCTCTGTAGCTAAGGTTGAAGAGGAGGGAGAGATGGGATGGATTGGGTACTATTCACGATGGGCCAAGTGCACTGTGCAAATAGAGCCCACTCCACGGTAGTAGCTAGGCATCTTTCTTTTTTTTCAATTTTATTTACTATTTTGTAGCTTCTCCAATGTTTTGCATTTACTTTTTGCTGTCAGATGATTTTTGTTAATTGTGAGACATAGCACATAAATACTAGGTTATCTTACAGGGTTGTACAAAAAGGTTTGAGGCCAATTGGGACTATTCAAATTTATATTTGAATTAAAATGTATTTATTTAATCCCGCTGATCCGCTAAAAATTCCTAGGGGCAATTTAAAAATCCATTTAATATTGTTTCTTATATGTTAATTATTTAGTGAATATTTGCAACCCATTCAACATTTTTATTTGTCACTTTGAAGAAATGTTTTCTCAGTTGCAATTTATATCGGATTTTTGGAGTTGATTTGAAATAGTTGGCAGTTAGCATAGTAATCATTATGACATGGCATCATTAGCATTAGATCATTGTAGCTTAATTATCCGGGCGTCACAATTCTCCCCCACTACAAGAAATCTCGTCCCAAGATTTTAAGAGGTGGAGTAAGGGGGAAGATTCGGGTTACAAAATTCTAGCGAGTGTTCTCGGTCTTGGTTGTTCTTCTCGAAGAGGTTGATCCATTACGTTGATGTCTTCATTTCTCTGCTTTGGTTCATCATGATGAAGTCGACATCCTTTCTTCGGGAACTCCATCGTACTTACGAAAGAACGAGGGGGTATTCTGGGAGAACGGGCCTCTACATGGTTGACTATCTGGTAGATAACATCGGGGAAGGTGGTGGAAGGTAACTCTCGAATTGAAACTTATGAAGATATCAAGAGCAAGGTAAGAAGGTACCATGAGAAGTTTCGAGCGGGTAGGCAATCGTTCGATGCCTAAAACAACGTGTGAAAGGGGTCCAGAGCAACGAGAATACATATTGCGTCTGATACCAGAATAGATCACTAGGCAGGTGGCCCGTTAATTACATACGAAGTCAAGCTCGAGGAATAACTTTGGCAACAGGGTGTACAGGAGAGTCAGGTTTCGATCCCGTGGAACTGTGGGTTAGGGTCCACCATGTGGGTTAAAAGTAGGAGGAGCGGTGACATCTTGCATGGTCATGATAGCAAGGCATGTCAGAGGGTAGACTGTCGGTTATGTAGGAAACAATGTCGGTACCAAGGGTGAGGGACGAAGAGAACCATTTTCCTGCTCGTTGAACGAGGCAGACCAATAGGCAAAATTCTCGTCCATTGGTGGCTACCAGAATGTCATCAACAATAGTAACAGGGTCTTGCTGACAGAATTGTACACCGACGTGTTTACGTAAGCAGGAGAATATTACGGCTTAGATCATATAGATCACAAGAAACGTTAAACCAACCAATGGAAAGGAAAATATGATTATCAGGTTAAATAGAACAATGGAAAGGAAAATGTGTTTAACACATATTTCAAGGGTACATCCTTCCCAAGGGCAAGTAGAGCATGATATCCATGACAGGATATTATGTAGAAAACTCTTTAGGTAGGGGAGAGAAATTTCATGACATTACCCATACAATGGTGTTCGGATAATTGAGCAGGAAACATTTAGCATTGGGTTTCAAATGTTCTTGTTGAAAATCGGAATACCATAGACATGCTTCGAGATAGCATTGACATGGTCAACAGGTGAAGATCAGACTTTGGAAACACAAAGGATCCATCAGGAATAACTTGTAGAATAAGTCTTACAATTTCCTCATGGAAGAATGGATAACCTTGCTGAAAAGGAATCTATAACAACAGGGCCTCGGGCCAGGTGTGCTAGGCACGACATCACCTTACCGGGTCACATAAAGACCAATGTGATAACTCTTGGAAATATGTTCCAACCATCATATCTGATAGAGGTTCAAATCTGATTGGTGTCAGGATAACTCAGACTCGGGATGCCTGAGAAGAAAGGTGCAACACAAATTGTCGAGATGACATTGTAAGACTCTCAGGAATTGAACTATGGAAACGAGTTTCGAAACAAGAGTTCATCATTAAATCAAGGGGAGGTGAGGAGGTGGCTGATTGACTCAATGACAATTCATTGAGATTTTCAAAAGATGGATTTCCACACTTATGTGAACAAGGAGATAACATTTGTCAGATCAAATGATATAATGAGGTATGCTCGAGGAAAACATACACAATTAAACATCGGTTGATAGGTGTGCCCGAAATATGGGCATAGGTAGCCTGATCAATTGTCAGAATGGGGATGCAATAACCGATAGGCTAAGAATGAACTATCGATCATTAACTTCAAAGCAATAGGGTTGCTAGAAGTGCAGAATCGAAACAACACTGTTCACTTGTTGGTACCCCGGTTAGAATCAACATGGGGACCAAGAAAGAATGATTATGGGGAGAAGTATAACTATACCAAGAATTATTTAAGAGGTGGAGCAATTCTCACAACATCCTTGATATAAAAGATGATAATAATCAAAGGTGGAACATAACATAAGCTGGATAGCAAGGAGCTCCATAACATGATCAAGTTTGTGTCGGAGGGAAGGCAATGATGTCATCGATGATAATTCAAATCGTTGAGGGGCAATGATGTTATTTCTCATCAATAATTCGATTGATATCTTGGAAGGAGTCAATATGTTGATGATGATCACGACAAATTTTGTCAAGATATTTCATGAAGATGTAATCGATCAACGATGACATCAAGTAAAAGGAATGATGAAGTAAGAGGTTATTGGAACCACGGTTACGACACAAACTCGAAATCAAGCTTGTTTTTTAAGGTGAAAGTGTATGACGAGGAAGATCGATGTAAGCTTAGCTATCGTCGCAGATTGTGCTCCAGGAAGAAGGACCAGATAGCACAGTTAAATTTTTTTGCACGATAATGATATACTCGATCATGCTAGGAATGACTTGAAGGATAATTAAAATTCCCAACAACAAAGTACTAGGAGTACTGAATCACAATGTTGATTTGATTCACTATGCGGTGTTCTCGATTGACGACAACCCAGAACCCGTGTAGTGACTATGACATGAAGAGGGTACTACTTCACCAAAAGTTCAAAATAGGTAGGGCAATAGCATGATATGCTCGAGATACCAGGGGTAAACTCGAAAGTAGGACAGAACAAAGGTTGGACAGGGGTATTGATTTGCAGAATACAAGTACCTTAACTTGCCCGAGGAAAAGAATCAAGGAATATCAATATGGCCAGAACCATGATTGCAAAAGACCATATCCCATATATATGATGAACTTATACCAAAGGAATAATTAATTTTAAGAGAAGCTTCCATGAAAATATCATCATCGTGTCCATGGGCATGAACGCAAAGTTCAAGGTCGACTCCCACTTCTCCAATGCATAACCATTCATTCACTGATCTATTAAAATGATTTGAGTGTGAAAACCTAACTGGTGAATTATCACAGTAGTATGACCCATGAAAACTTTTGGATTCACACAGATTAACGAAGGCATAGGTTCAACCCATCGGGGCATCTTAGAAGCATATACCACAAACTTCAAGAGTAAATATTACCAGCTCAAAAGCAAAGCATGGTTAGCCAAATCAGAGAATAGGATTTACCAATTGCATTATGTATCAGGGAAAGAACTTCTCGAGGTTTTTGTATATGAAGGACACCGTCGATTGATAATTCAATAAAGGATCAGACGGACCATAAAGAGCTGATGTGAGCATCGGCACTCAACCAGAGGAAAGGACAATGCGAAGGCATTGGATCATAGAAACAACTAACTAATTCAAAGCTCAAATGCAAACGAATTATGATTTCCAATTCAAGGGATCAAAAGCAAACACTCTGATTAAGGATGGATAAGTTGAATAGGCTTAGGGGTACAATCGACGACAATTTGATGGGTCGATAACCAACTCATGTTTAAAATGATGTCTGAGCCGGTAGGATGAATTCTAGGATCTGATTGAGGATTGCGATCATTCGCAACATATTGAATCAAGGGACTCGAAATGATATGACAAATGACACTAATGAATATTGCTAGTCAAATGGAATGCAACCATAATGCCAGTAGACAAGTATTTGCAGAGCAATAGCGGCAGAGGAATATCGAAAGATCAGATAGTATTTCCATGTATCTTGTGAAACATATGAACAACGGGGAAAGAACAGATACTCGGTAAGTGCGAGGAATTATCCGTAGGGTGTATTAATGTGGCAAGAACTGCAAGGCAGTAGGCACAAAGTATTCTTGGAACAATAGAGAGAATCTCGGGGTATCTTGTAATAACAAGATCAACGGGGAATGATTGTATGAATGGCAAGTGTGCGTGGTTATCCATAGGGGTTTACCGATTGAAGTGAATTGAAAAAGCGATGGCACAAAGTCTTGAGAGCACATCATAGATTATGTTCGGAATCTTCTGGTGCAGCAGACGGTCATCGGTAATAAGGGGCTCTTCGGGTGGAAGTGATCACCAGATCCTAAAGTTAAGAGTTAGCAAAATTCATTTAACCCAAATAGAAGAGAGATCAGAGCCCTAGAGTATAGACGAGGAATAAAAGATCCTAATACTACCCAATGGCAACGTGGGCCCATGGGCCGCACAACCACGTTAGTAAAATAGTTTTCATCGACTAGACCCAACTTCGTCCAAGGAGTGTGGGAGGGGGATTCCTACAGGCAGTCGGGTCTGATACCAGCTTGTGACGCCCCTGATTCAATCGTACACTAATCATGCACGCAAACATGTATGATCAAGATTAGGGACTCACGGGAAGATATCACAACACAACTCTAAAAATAAATAAGTCATACAAGCATCATAATACAAGCCAGGGGCCTCGAGGGCTCAAATACATGTGCTCGATCATAGACGAGTCAGCGGAAGCAACAATATCCGAGTACAAACATAAGTTAAACAAGTTGCCATAAGATGGTTAGCACAAACTGGGATACATATCGAAAGACGTGCAGGCCTCCTGCCTGGGATCCTCCTAAACGACTCCTGGTCGTCGGCGGCGGCCTGCACGTAGTAGTAGGCACCACCAGTGTAGTAGGAGTCGTCGTCGACGGTGGCGTCTAGCTCCTGGGCTCCAACGTCTGGTCGCAACAACCGAATGTAGAAAGGGGAAAAGGGGGGAGCAAAGCAACTGTGAGTACTCATCCAAAGTACTCACAAGCAAGGAGCTACTCTACATATGCATTGGTATCAATGAAAGGGGTAGTATATGTGGACTGAACTGCAAAAAGCTAGGATAAGAGGGGGATAGCTAGTCCTAATGAAGACTACGCTTCTGGCAACCTCCAACGTGAAGCAGAAGAAGAGAGTCGATGGTAAGTTAACCAAGTATTATCGCATAGCATAAACCTATTGTCGGTGTACAAAAGTAGGGGCTCTCCTTTTGATCCCTTTACTTGTGCACGGGCAGTCAGAGCCACGCGCCGCGGCCACACTTAAAAGGACAAAGGAGGGAAGCCGGAGAGAAGCCAAGGCACAAGACGACCAAGGCAACGCCGAGACCGGGAGCACAGGAGGGCAAGAGGGCGAGGTGGACTCCCTCGGCAAGATCCTTGCCGAGGCGGTCCCCCGCAGCCCCGGCAAGAGCCTTGCCTGGGAACTTGCCCGATGCCAGCGGAGTGAACCACCCTTGAGCCCACCGACTCCAACCTAACCAACTTTGTTGGAACCAAGGCTCGGGAGGCGCCTCTGTGGTGGCATGCAAATCTTCGTCAAGCTCATAAATATAAGAGTTTAGATGAGGACTAGAAGACGGCGACCCTTGGCAGGATCCTAGCTAAGGAAATCCACAAGACCCCCGGCAAGATCTGTCGGGGATGACAGCAGCGCCACGGTAAGACGCTTCCCGAGCCCCCGACAAGACCCTTGCCGAGGGCGTCAGCAGGGCCACTGCCAGGCTCACACCAGCCAGGACTCCACCGTTGTTCGCATGCAGCTGCCAGCCCAACCAGCTGGGTAGGCACCTACGTGGCAACATGCAGCTTCTAGGCCAAATCAGCAAGCACCTGTGTGGCGGCATGCAGATCTTCCTAAAGGCCCTACCACCGCACCACCTCAGCTGCCTGCCTGCCTACATGGCGTTGCATCCATCGCTAGCCTGGGCGCGTGTCGAAGCGAGGCGAAGCGGCGACGGACGGGACGCGCCTCGTTCCCGTCCCCGATAAAGCTAATGGACACCTATGTAGTGCATTTAATACACTTTGTCCCATAATGTCGTGCGATAAGCTCGCGCACTGCAGGCCTTTCCACCTCCTGTGTGCCGCTGTGGCAGCCGCTTTTCCTATAAAAGGAGGCCCAATGCGACCAGGAGTGGGATTCGGCCTTTTGGAACAGGACAATCACCGTAGCTAGTTCAGAAAGCTCAAGAACACTCAATACATCCACCATAGCAGGACTAGGGTTTTACGCATCCTCGCGGCCCGAACTTGGGTAAACGATCTGTGTGCTTGCTCCTAAACCTGCTCTTCTCACGACCCCACACCTGCCGACCATAGAAGGTATCCCAGTGATCCCATAGGTGTCGTTCCTACCGACATCTTTGGCGCGCCAGGTAGGGGAACGCAGTTGTGGGAGTCTGGTCTAGCAGTTAGCCTAGCGGTTCTTCGTCGCCATGGCTCCCAAGAAGAAGGCAGCCACGTCGGTCGGTTCGTTGGGAGCCAGACGGCCCGTACCGGTGCCGGCGAGCAGCGGGCCGGTCGCGGACAGAACCCGAGGCGTGACCCGCGAGCACCAGCATCACTCTGGCAGTCAGAGCCTGGCAAGCAGCGTCATTCGTGCGCAAGGCGACGGGCCACACGTCGAGAAATCCAGAGACGGAGCTGCCCCCCCCCCGCAGACGGCGCGGGACCCTCCGGGGCCGTCGCCGTACCACCCATGGGCAGCGCGGCGACCTCTAAGACGCCCACTCCGGCGCCCAAAGCGCGCTCTTCCCAGGTTGTGCGCGACGAGCAGCGTCACCACGCCGGTGACCCTGGACGCCGCTGTGGGAAGAGTCCTGTGTGTCATCCACGGGATGAAGGAGGCTAGCATGCCCGCCGAAGTGCTGGAGAGGATGGCGCACAGCCGCTGGGCCGTGACAGAGCTCCTTCTAACGTGGTTAGAAGTCGAAGCACGCCATGGTCCATGCAGCTTTCGCCGCCGCCCACGCCAGCAGAAGCCTTGGCGCGCGCGCAGCTGCTCCTCGACTTCCCTCCCGCCGCAGAGAAGCTCCATGAGTGGAGAGGCACTATCCGGAGCCTCGTCGGCGTCGCCAACAAAGACGATCCACGGCCGGCGGGGCCCTCAGGCCGACGTTCCATCGAGCCACTGCATGCTAGCGGTGGAGGGGCCGAAGGCGCCGCGGCCACAGTGCACTCTCCTCCACGCCAGCCACCGCGGATGTCGGTCCATCGTGATGACGCTTGTGATGACATTTCCATAGCATCGTCCGACCCAAGGACCCGCCATGATCAACGCCAGGTTCTTCAGGAGCGAGCCCATTAAGACGCTCGAACCACCATCGAGCACCAGCGCGATACACGCTACCAGTCAGACAGGCGGGCGGGGCCCGCTATGGACCACCCAACACCGGGAGGCTCCGGCGGCCTACCTTACGAGGTGGGTTGCCTAGCCTTTACCCGTGAGCTGCGGCAGTTCTAGTGGCCGTCCCACCACACGTTCAAGCCCGACGTCGGCGAGAAGTACGACGGAAAGACCCACTCGTCAGAGTTCCTCATCATCTACACCATCACGATGCAAGCTGCTGGAGCTCATGATGACAAGGTGCTTGCCAATTACTTCCCGTTGGCCCTGAAACCCAATGTCATGTCTTGGTTGATGCACTTGCCGGAGGATTCCATTTCTTCTTGGTCAGATCTGTGCCACAAGTTCGTTGGTGGTTTTACTGGAGGCTACCAAGCTTATGGCCAGGCGAGTGATTTGCATATCATTCCCCAGAAGGAAGGTGAAACATGCGCAAGTACATACAGAGGTTCAGCCGAGTGCAACGCAACATCCCGGATGTTCATCCTGCCGCCATTGTCGGTGTTCTGGGAACGGGGGTCCCCAGACTTTCCTGCCTGCGGCCTGCGGCGTGGCTCAGGTGGGGGCCCAGCGTGGTCCATCTTCATCAGCCCAAGCTCAAGACCCTCGCGAGGGGCCGAGCCTCGTGGGGCGGACGACAGGAAGCTTCCTCAAGAGCGGCCTCATCAGGCAGGCTCGCGAAGAGGCGGAGAGATCAATGCAAGGGTACCTCGCGAGGATCCCATGACGCAAGCCATGACGATCAAGGCCAGGCGAGCCCCAGGCGGGCGCCGGCCTGCGCAGGGTCCTTGTTTCCCCTTTGGTGCAAAGGGGGCAAGCACAGGCCAAGGTATCAGGCAAAGGTTACCATTCCGGTGCAACGAGACCAAGACCAGCCGAACGACCGGACGGAAGTCACCGTGGAGCCCAAGACGGCGTCATCACCAATGCTTTTGGCAGCCGAAGACCACCTTTGGTCAGGATAACTTGAACTAGATGTTCCCCTTCAAAATGGCCAATTGTTGGCGCCCTTCCCACTCAATTATTCGGGGAGAGGCCCAGGGCCTCTATAAATAGAGCTAGCCTCCACAAAGGGAAGAGAGGCGAGATGCAGAAAGGGAGAGAAATAAAAAAGAGAGAGGAAAAGAAAGAGAGAGGGTGGAGAAACCCAGTAGAGACTAAGTAGAACACACCGCACCAGCTCAAGAACACCCCTCGCGAGGCTGTTCTTACCTTGTACTGTTCATCATCAACCCCAGAGGCAATCCACCACACCACACACTGGAGTAGGGTATTACACCACAACGGTGGCCCGGACCAGTATAAACCTCGTGTCTCTTGTGTTGTTCATCATTTTTCATCTTAGTTCGCACGAGAGGATCGGACGTAGATCGGGAGGGGAGAGATCTCCGCGCGCACCCCAGTGTTCAAACCTCAAGGGTCTGCCGGAACCCGAAATCCGACATTTGGCGCGCCAGGTAGGGGTGCGCCGGAGTCCTTCTTTCGCTGTTCGCGTGTGATCTTCCGGCGTGTCCATGGCTGACGCTCATCGGGCTCGCGCCGAGCGCCGGGCTGCTCGCGACACTCGCGTCGCCCAGACGGCGCTCGTCAACGGCCCCCCTTGTCGTTCCCCGTCACCCGCCGCCAACGCCGCCACCGGCCCTGCGGGGAACGAGCAGCAGGCCTCATCCCAGCATCCTTCGGTGCGGCGGGATGGCCGCACCGCCACCCCGTCGCTGACTCCCGCTGGCTCGTCGTCCCACGCCCGTCGCGCACCGATGGATGCGCACACCTCACTGCTCTTGGCGCGGGAGCTCCTGCACTATCGCCCCGTCGACGATCTCTACGAGGACTGGCTCGCCCGCATCACCGAGCTCGTCGGTGCCGCAGGGGGCTCCCCCTTGCGGTCCCTCTCGCTGCCTCGCCCTCCGTCCCGTGCAGGGGGCGAGGATCGGGAGGCGCCTCCGCCGCCTCCTCCCCAAGAAGGTGCCTTGTCTCCAAGGCGCGCAGCCCCTGGGCGGGACCCTCCACGTCCGGCGCTTGCACAGCAAGAAGGGAGCTGCCAAGAGATCCCACGTCCCCGGGAAGGTGCTCGTGCGCTCCCAGCGCCGGCGCGCGAAGATCGCGCCCCAGTGCCTCCACGAAAAGACCCCACGCTGCTCCCAGTGGCGGCGCATGGTGACCCGCAAGAACAAGTCCAGCACCAGCAAAGGGCGTCGGTGGCCACGGCGGGCTGCCTCGCCTTCACCCCCGAGCTGCGGGGCGTCACATGGCCAGGCAAGTTCAAGCCTGACCTCCCTCCCCGCTACGATGGCACAGCGGACCCCGTGGAGTTCCTGCAGCTCTACGAGCTGGGCATCGTAGCCGCCAACGGAGACGAAAAGGTCACGGCGAATTGGTTCCCCATGGCGCTCAAGGACGGCGCCCGTACCTGGCTCCTGAACCTGGCTCCCGGCATGATCTCCTCCTGGAGCGAGATGCGCACCCGCTTCATCGCCAACTTCCAGGGCACTCGCGACCGGCCCCGGCCATGAGCGACCTGCGCCGCATCAAGCAACAGCCAGGAGAAACCCTGCAGAAGTACATCCAGCGCTTCAACTACGCTCGCCTCAAGATCCCCAAGGTGACTGAAGAAGCTATCATCTCAGCCTTCTTCGACGGCGTGCGCGATGTCAAGATGAAGGAAGAGCTAGCAATCCATGAAGACATGTGCACATCCCTGGAGTTGTTCAACTTGGCGGCCAAGTGCGCCAGGGCTGAGGAAGGGCGTCTCTCCCTCCTCGAGCTCCCGGCAGCCGACCCGGAAGAAAAGAAGCTCAAGGCCAAAGATGTGAAGCGCAAGGGGGCTGACGTGCTAGCAGCGGAATCGGACACCAAGCGAGGCAGGGATCAGCCTGAGTCATCCAAGGGCGGACGGTACTGCGTGTACCACGACCTCCACACCCACAAGACCAACGAATGTCAAGATGTCAGAGCCGTGCGAGATGGGCGAATCGGCTGACGCCAGAGCGCAACGACAGGGGCTATGGCCGAGGAGGAGGAAGAGGTGGCGGACGATGGGAAGACCGCTGCCTTCGCCAGGGATGGCGTGACCGCCCTCACGAGGACCGCTGGCAGGACCAGCCTCGTGAGGGAGGCTAGAGGGACCAGCCTCGTGAGGGCCACCCGCATGGCAACGCAGGCCTCCCTCCTCTGCCGCCTCCACCAAGGAGGAACGAAGACCAACACCAAGACGATGGGGCCGGGGGCTTCCAAGAGCCATGTGCAATTTCTTGCATCTTGGGTGGCGCCCAGGCCCCAGCCTCACAACGCATTTCAAGCAGTTTGCTCGCGAGGTGAATGAAGTCCTTCCCAAGCTTGAGGCCACGAGCCCTCTCAGGTGGTCTACGTGCGCGATCACGTTCAGTTCCGCAGACCAGCTCAAGTGTGCGGCAACGGCCGGAATCCTCCCGATGCTTTGCTCCCTAGTCATCAGCAACGTGCAGGTCACCAGGACCCTCATCGATGGCGGGGCAGGACTCAACGTCCTGTCCGTCGAGACGTTCGACAATATCCAAGTGCCGTACGACCAGCTTCAGCCGACCAAGCCTTTCTCAGGAGTCACCGATGGTTCCACTATTCCAATTGGGCAGGTTCGCCTTCCGGTCACCTTTGGGCAACGTAACAACTACCGCACTGAGCTCATCGACTTCAACGTCGCTCACATCCGCCTGCCATACAACGCCATCCTCGGATACGCAGCCCTAGCTAAGTTTATGGCAGTGACTCACCATGGTTACAATGTCCTCAGGATGCCAGGAAGCGGTGGAGTCATCACCGTACCCTGTGAAGATAGGGACGCAGTGTGCTCGCTTGAGCGTGCGTTCCAAGCCGCAGCAATCGAAGACCCAGATCACAGGAGCGGGAGGCCTCCCAAGGCGACCCTCAAGAAGAAGAAGACCTCACCTGGCCCGAGCCACAAGGAGGCAGGCACCTCAAGAGGTATTGCATCAGGATTCGCGCCCGACCAGGGAACGCCACCCTCTCACGCATAGGAAGGCGCGCCCGGCGCCCTCCTCAGGCAGGGCTCGGGGCTCTCTCTTGGAGAGCCGCCAACCTTGCCAAGGTTGCGGGGGAGGCGCTCGGGCACCACTTGGAGGGGTGCTTTCAAGCATGCTTCCCTCAGGAAGGTACAAGTCAAAGGAGACCAAACCCTCAAGAGTTCATCGCAAGGAACACCCATGAGCTACAAGAGTCCAGAGTCATGCGCGGCAGCCGGCGCTTACCTGCCGTGGCCCCACATCTAGGCGAGGATAGGGGACTGCGTGTCTGCGTCGACATACCAGGGCTCAACCGAGCTGCATCCTAGGAGCGCCTATGGCCTTCGGCCGTAGGGCGCTGCGAGGGACCACCTCACAGCTACGTTCGCATGCCCTTCGGCCTGCCGAGCACGGTCGCCGCACATCAGCGCTTGTTGAGGAGCATTCTGGAGGCTCAGGAGGTCGGGCATCACGCGGTCCTGGTGGAGGTGGCGATGGTCCCCGAAGACCTGCACGCGCCACCGGAGCCTCCCGACGCCCCTGGGCCTGGGGGCTCATGAGGCCGACGTCTTCACCGCACATCGCTCACTTCCTCAGCATCACTTCATCTTCAACAGCACCAGGTGACATCTTTCAGAGTTCTACTTTCAGCTGGGAGCGCCCACAGGGCTGCACCATTCCCAGGCGACGTGGGTCCGTCCCCGCGGCATGTATCCATTTTGGTTATGCTCTTTATTTACCTTGTTGGGGGCGCCCCTCGGGCTACATCATCCCCACGCCGCTCGGGCCCGACCCAGCGGCAGTTGCTTTTCCAGCATTTACCTTAGGATGAAGTTGTTCTTTCACGCTTAATCTGATTCCCATAATTATCACCTATTGCTTGTCATCATGCAAAGCGCTTGCACGTTAAAAGGGGGGCGCCTGAGCATCGCGACTCATGGGCTCTCACTGGCTCTCCAGCCCTCACCCCCTTGCCTTGACCCACGGCATCGCGACCTGTCATACCAGCGGCGGCTGAGCTCGCTCGAGGGCCGGGACCTAAGGACGTAGAGCATTTGCATTCTAACAACCCTGCAGGAACACACCAATTGATAAAGGCCCAGAGCCAGGCGCAACCCACCTCGAGGTAGGGCCTCGTGAGTCCCGTGCTGGCTCACGGGTGCCCGGATACACCTCTCCTAGCCCTACCGTGCCGGCCACGTGTCAGGGCGGGGCTGTACACACCCCGGGGGCTCCTCCCGGAGGGGAGCCCCCTCCCACACACCAGTGGAAGCACCATGCTCCGCGCTGGCTGATGACACTGCCGAGGAGCGGCTATGCCCGTACACATACGGAAGCGCTATGCTCCGCGCTGGTGATAAACAACTGAGGGCGGCCCACGGCCGTACCAACCTTAGGGAGCCCAGAGCTCAGTGTTCGGCACCATCGCAACGCCTCCCCTCGGGAGTGCCGCATGAGGGGGCTGGACACGGGGGCTACGCCCGGGCCACGCCCGAGCGCACACCACCCAGCGAGGTCCCTTGGACCTGGTCGTCGCGCGCCACTCCCCGAGCAGAGCCAAGGTATGAAACCCGTTTGAGCGTCAAGGGGGACTCCTGAGCATCACGACTCAGGAGCCTAACTTGCCACGTAGCCCCTCACTCCTTAGTCCCGTCCATGGTTTCCGGTCGGGGCTAACGCTGGGTGAGGTACGCGCGGGGCCGGGCCCTGCCGACGTAGAACGATCAATCCACTCCTCGCTCCCCCCTTCCCTACTTGTTGATCACGCGTCAAGGGGGACTCCTGAGCATCGCGACTCAGGAGCCTAACTTGCCACGTAGCCCCTCACTCCTTAGTCCCGTCCGTGGTTTCCGGTCGGGGCTAACGCTGGGTGAGGTACGCGCAGGGCCGGGCCTTGCCGACGTAGAGCGTAAGCAAGTAGGAGAGGAAAATGCAAATTCCAGGAAATTCAAAGCAAATATTACAAACCATAAGATTGTTCCACAACGCCAAACATAAGTTTAAACGCCTCCGCGAGGCATGGTGCATGTGCAGGAATAAAACGGGATGGAAGTCGCGAAGGGATCACTCCCCAGTAACGCCGTCACCGGTGGTGGAGTCACGCTGGACGGCTTTGCCTCTCAAGGTCGCGAGGCCGGCGGCACCGCGCCCGGGCAGGACGCTGGGGGAGCGGAACTTCCCCAGCAAAACCTCAGCTCGGCCTCTCACGGCCTTAGCGGCGGCAGCGGCACGGTCGCCGCTCACGGGCTCCAGCAGGCTGTCGAAGTC
Organism: Triticum urartu; assembly: GCF_056163025.1. Taxonomy (NCBI): domain Eukaryota; kingdom Viridiplantae; phylum Streptophyta; class Magnoliopsida; order Poales; family Poaceae; genus Triticum; species Triticum urartu. Next base: position 297,897,226 of record NC_141876.1, read on the forward strand.
GACGTTGGGGTCGCGCAGGTAGACATGGCTGAGGACATGTGTCAGCGCCGCAGAAGACAGGGAACGCGCCTCGGCCTCGACCATGGGGCCAAGGCCGTCCGCGACGTCCTCAAGCAAATCAACAAGGAAGGCGAGCAGCTTGGCGGGGTCGTCCTCCGCACCAGCCAACGGCTCCTCCAGGCCGCTCTCATACAGCATCTTCAGTATGCCACGAGCCTTCTTCTCCAGCTTCGCAAAGGCCACCCGGTCCTCCGTCAGGACCTTCGCCTTGGCGTCCAGCTCGGTCCTCTCCGCCTTCAGCGACCGCTCCAGCGTCTCCAGTCGGCTGTGGCGGTCATCAAGCTTGGCGTCCCAGTCCTTGGCGGCGGCCTCCCTAGCCTTCATCTCCTTCTCCTTCTCCTGGCGGCTGTGCACCTCCTTGGCGAGCTCGTCGCGCAGGCCTTGCAGCTCGGCCTCAAGCGTCTTCCAGCGGCCCTGGGCAGTTGCAGCGTCGCCCAGGGCAGCGTTGCGAGCGGCCTTGGCTTGGTTAGAGGCCCGCTTCTCCTCGTTGGAGGATGACACGGCCTGGCTCAGCACCGCTCGGACGGAAGCAGCAGAACGGTCCCAACCAGAGGCCAACTCCAGGCGTCTGGCCACTAGACGTGGGTCCGCGCTCAGGAGATCCTCCCGCAGTTGGCTCAGCTCATTAGCAACCTGGTCCAGGAGAGCGGCGGAGGGAGCAGAAGAGACAAGAACCTATGGAGCAGGCAGAAAAGATGGCAGCGTGACCACGGCTTGGCAGGAAGGGACCTCCTGAGCCTTGGCCGCCACGGCCGCAGCATCGGGCACAGTTGACTCCAGGTCCAGCGGGGCCACGGGGGCTGACTCCTCACCGGGGTGCCCCAGTTGGCCTCGCGAGGGCGATTGGGTCAGAGAGGCGCAGGCCTCGCCATCCTCTCCCCCAACAGCCAAAGGCGTCGCCCCGACAGACGGAATCGCCCCAAGCGGGGCCGCAGAAGCCTCTTTCAACCTCTTGGCCGCAGGTGCCGGCCTGGTGAAAGAGCGCAAACGTCAAGCCTCAGCGGCAGAAACCAAGCAAAGCATGAATCGAACACTTACTGCACGTCATCCGTGGACTCAAGCAACCTCCGGCCAAACTTGAAGCCCGAGAGCCTACAGCGGGGGTCAGCCTTGGGGGCCCGGAAGCAGAAGGCACGTCAGGAGGGATGGAGCTGGCCTTGGACCCCCCAGGGACCAGAGTAGACCCTGGGGAACCAGGCTTGATGTGCCCTTCCTCGTGACCGAGGAAGAGCCCTCCCTTCCTTGCCTGGCGCTGGCCTCATCGTCTTCCGACATGGAGCGGAGGGCCTGGGACCTACACCGAGGGAAGGACTCCCCCAATCCTCGCCACTCTCCTCCGAGTTGGACGCTTCCTCCTCCGCCTCTTCTTCCCCCTTTTTCCCCCGCTGGAGCTGCCGGAGGACAAGTTCACCGTCGCCAGGACCGCCAGATCTTCGGGAGCTGCCGCAGGCACCAGCCCCTCACCATTGAACGTGGGAATGGCGTTCACCACCTGCTCCCAGTCGTCACGAAGGAACAGGGGGACGGGGGCGCCCACCTGGCTCGCCACGTCTCCCCCAACCAAGGAATGGAGGGTCGCAGTCAGATCCTCGTCGGTCAGGGCCTCGGAGCTCAGGCACAGGGCGGCGTCTGCTCCTCCAAGCCTCCACAGTGGGAGCGAGCGCTCCTAGAGCGGAGCCACCCGGTCAGCTTCGCCGCCCCCAAGTTGCTTGGCCTCAGGTCCGCGTTCATCCTCCTCAACACCGCCTTCGCGCAAGGGTCGACGAGCTCCGCGCGGGACCATGCGTCGACGGACTTAGGTTGCCCCGTGGGCAATACCAGACGAGGGTGGAGGCGCCCGACATCCATCATGACCCACTTTCTCCGGTAGCCTTCGATCCTCTTCCCAGGCTTCGAGATGGCATTGGAGCTGGAATATGCAATGAAGCTCGCACATGCGGAGACCTGAGCGCCAGAAACCCGGAGGGAGAAAAAGTGGCGTAGCAAGGCCACCGAGGGCTTTCACACCAACATGAGACTCGCAATAGTAGGCGAAAATCGCCAGGAGAAGGACAGAGTTGGGGTGCAGATGCAGGGCCTGCAAGTTGTATTGGCGGAGAATGGCATGGAAGAACTCAGAGAAAGGAGGCACCAAACCGGCGACAATGGCGCTCACGAAGAACGGGTAGAAGGTGCTCCCCTTGCCCTCAGGCTGGTCAAAGCCGACCTTGAGCACAGTCGCCCCCTCGCTGCCCTGCGCCACCGTCATTAGGCGCGCGAGGGCGAGGTTCTTCTCCGACAAATTCGGGGAATCCAGGGCCGGCGAGTACCAAGCATCAGCCGGGGAATTGCGAGTCGCCATGGTGTGCCGGATGCGAAGGATTGAGATGGATCTGGAGGATTTCGGGAGCAAGATGGAGGAAAGCGAGAAAGGGGATCTAGCGCAAGACGGACAAGAGCAGGGCAAGTAAGCCTGGCCTGGGCACCCCCTTTTGTCAGTCGTGCAGTTGCCGAGGCATCGTGGGAAGTGCAGACGCCCACGTCCAATCAACCGCCACGCGGCGCCCAAGGCCACAGGCTGTTAGGGCCCGCGGCGCTTCGTGCTTGCCCCTTCACTTCTCTGCTAAGCCAAGCTCGTGCGCCCCTTGGGCCCGGGGGCTACTGTCGGCGTTCTGGGAACGGGGGTTCCCAGACTTGCCTACCTGCGGCCTGCGGCATGGCTCAGGGGGGCGGGGCAGCGCGGCCCATCTTCATCAGCCCAAGCTCAAGACCCTCGCGAGGGGCCGAGCCTCGCGGGGCGGACGACATGAACCTTCCTCAAGAGCTGCCTCATCAGGCAGGCTCGCGAAGAGGCGGAGAGATCAATGCAAGGGTACCTCGCGAGGATCCCATGACGCAAGCCGTGACGATCAAGGCCAGGCGGGCGCCGGCCTACGCAGGGTCCTTGTTTCCCCTTTGGTGCAAAGGGGGCAAGCACAGGCCAATGTATCATGCAAAGGTTACCATTCCGGTGCAATGAGACCAAGACCAGCCGAACGGCCGGACGGAGGTCACCGTGGAGCCCAAGACGGCGTCATCACCAGTGCTTTTGGCAGCCGAAGACCATCTTTGGTCAGGATAACTTGTACTAGATGTTCCCCTTCAAAATGGCCAATTGTTGGCGCCCTTCCCGCTCAATTATTCGGGGAGAGGCCCAGGGCCTCTATAAATAGAGCTAGCCTCCACAAAGGGAAGAGAGGCGAGAGGCAGAAAGGGAGAGAAATAAAAAAGAGAGAGGAAAAGAAAGAGAGAGGGTGGAGAAACCCAGTAGAGACTAAGTAGAACACACCGCACCAGCTCAAGAACACCCCTCGTGAGGCTGTTCTTCCCTTGTACTGTTCATCATCAGCCCCAGAGGCAATCCACCACACCACACACTGGAGTAGGGTATTACACCACAACGGTGGCCCGAACCAGTATAAACCTCGTGTCTCTTGTGTTGTTCATCATTTTTCATCTTAGTTCGCATGAGAGGATCGGACATAGATCGGTAGGGGAGAGATCTCCGCGCGCACCCCAGTGTTCGAACCTCAAGGGTCTGCCGGAACCCGAAATCCGACAGCCGTGATCAGCGCATTCCATCAGAATGTGCGTAACCGCAAGATGCGTGAAGAGCTGGCAATGAACAAGGTCCAGGACATGGCCGAACTTTACGTTCTGGCTGATAGATGCACCCGGGATGAACAGGGAAGGAAGTACCCTGGCAAAGACGCCGGTGCGGAAACCGACTCTACCGACGAAGACACCGCCACCCCGACGAAGAAGGGCCGGCGTCGCAACAGGAAATGCAAGGACAAGACCGTGCTTGCCGTCGAGGGATCCGGTGACACCAGCGCCGCCAAGAAGGCCAAGGTAGACGACCCCGACAAGGAGATTGCCGGAAACGCCGCTTGCTGGGCCTTGGCGGCTACCGACAAGCCAGGGGGCTTGTAACTCCCCAAGACCGGAGTTTCAGACGCCTTTCATGTTTTCCGAGTTTTCATCGTGTGAGTTGTTGGTTTGTTGCATTCATCTTTGCATCATATGCATTGCATCATGTCTTCATGCCATCATGTCATAAATCTTTCGCATCTCACTTAAATAAATTGCATAGATCGTTGATCTATTTAAATCGAGGGAACTCACATGGTGGTTTCTCTTTATAACCTATCCTCCCGATAGTAGGGAGCTATATTCAATATTTCTTTAATTTGATATTCACCTTAACACACGTGCAAAAATAATCCTCATGCCTATTTCCACTTCGAGTTTGACCTCCAAACCTTGGCAACAATTCTTTATCTTTTTTATCGAGGCTCCTCTATTAATCCGAACATTTTTTTGGACCTTCCTTTTACCTAGTCCGAGTTCAAACCCATTTGAATTAAATTCAAATGAGTTTGAATTTATACCTTTTGTTTTTGCCACTTCTAAATTTCTTGGGTCAAACTCATTTTTGTGACACTGAGAAAATACCCTCCTGCGCAAGCTCCCCCCTAACCTCTCTTTCTTTTCTTCCTATCCCTGTTTTTTTTTATTTTTAGTTTTCTCTAGGCTAAGAAGAGAGCCCAGCTGGGCCTCCCAACTCGCGCCGGCCCATCTATTTCCCGGCCCAGCCGACCCCTTCCTAACCCTAGCGCATCTCTCATCTCTCCCACGTCTTCCCTCGCGCCGCCAGAAGCCCCCGCGCCCGACCCCCATCTCATCGATCTCCCCCGTCTCTCCTGCCCTTCCCTCGATCCCTCTCCCTTCCCTCGTTCCCTCACGCCACCACACAGGGTCGTGGAGCCCCGATCCCATCCTCATCCTCCCTTCGATCTCCCTCTTCTTGTCGTGCCCACATCCCTGCCTTCTCCCTCCTCGTCGCACCTTGCCGCCGGCCGGCCACTAGCGAGGTTTCCGTGCCGCTGCCGTTGTCACGACCTGCATCGTTCCCTGCCACGCCTCTTCATCGAGCTTCCCTGAAGCCGCACGTCGCTGGATCCCGTCCGCTGCGACCAGGAGCGCCGCCACCCTTGACCTGCCTTGCCATCTCGTCCAGCGACCTCACCTTCCCCTCGTCGGCATCCTGCTGCTTCACCTTGCCCGACCCTGCTGCTTCACCTCGCCCGACCCTGGTCTTCAGCTCGTAGCCACCGGCGACCACCTCGTCTCGTCTCCACCTTGCACCAGCGCCGCGACTTGCTCCTCTGCTCACGAGTCCCTGCTTCGCCGATGCGCCTCCCCTGGCCTTGCCGCCTCGCTGCAGTGTTCTTCCTCGAGCCACCCCTTCAAGGTTCCTCTTTGCTGTGGACCGCCAAGTACCACCACCCCGAGTCTTTTGCCTTGCTTCGTTTTGGATTGAAGACCGAGACGAGACCGCCAAGATGCATCCTGGTGTCGCCGAAGACACGTGCACGACTACATGATGACCCGCCAAGACCGACTACGATGCCAGAACGAGCACTGTTTGCGCGGGTGGCGCCAAGTCTCACTACCGTCGACCCTCAAGACCAACAAGTACCACGACGACGCGTCATGTTCATCTACCACCGTATTCGGAACCGCTAAGAACGTCAAGTACCTATGACCGAAGAATGCCAAGTACCTGTCCGAAAAACGAACATGTACCACTATGTCCGGACACCTCGAACCCGTCAAGCACCTTCTCCGAGGATTTTGCCAAGTACCATGACATGAACGACCCTCGAACGCATCAAGTACCACTACCGTCAAGTACCTCTTCGCAAGACCAAGTCCCTCTACGTAAACGTTGTACGACTACTTCCGTGGCCGAAGGCCCCTGTACAACTACCGTCGCCATGGACGACTACTTCCTCTACGAACCCGAACCGCTTCGAGAATGCACCTGGAAGGTATAACCGCCGAGACGATGACCCGTGGACGAAAGCATGTGTTTTATGATATGCATGTTTAGTTGTTGTTTTCGCCCGTGTACGTTAGCGGTTCCTCCTCGTTGCCATGCCGTCGTTGACTCGTGGGAACCCGGTAACCGGGATCACCCCACCATCTTTTGCACGCTCCCGCCACACTTTCTTTTGCACCGACGTTCTCAATGAGTTGTCTGCACCGGAACATTGCCATGGCACCGTTTCATTATCGTCGCCGTGGCACCCCTTTCTTTCTACCACGGTGACAAATGCTTCTTAATGCTCTTGTCAACTTTTAATAAAAATTGCATAAACTTGAACATGTCATCCGCATCATGTTAACAACTTTAAGATGGTTAAAATTTGTTGTTGCTTTAAAAATTGCTAATGCATATGGGGACTTACCGGATTTGTTATTTGTTATATCCTGCCCCATTTAAATTGCTTAGATGATATAGTTTTTTATGCTTCACCTCTTGCCATGTTAACCAACATTTAATATTGTTGAGTACCTAACCGAGAGTGAACTAAATAAGTCATGTGGTGATTCGTCAATATGCAACTCGTTGCATATTGAGCTCCACTTAATTTGTAGTATTGTTTGTGCACTTGACCATGCCATGCTTCATTAAACCGTACATGCATCATACTTGGTTGTGCATCATGCCATGTTTATGTGTTGGTTGTTTACTATGTTGTGTGCTTCTTTCCGGTGTTGCTTCTTCGGGTTGGGTCCGATAACGTCGCGTTTGTGAGGACCCGTTCGACTACGTTCGTTTGTCTTCTTCATGGACTCGGTCTTCTTCCTTGCGGGATTTTAGGCAAGATGACCATACCCTCGAAATCACTTCTATCTTCGCTTGCTAGTTGCTCGCTCTTTTGCTATGCCTATGCTGCGATACCTACCACTTGCTTATCATGCCTCCCATATTGTTGAACCAAGCCTCTAACCCACCTTGTCCTAGCAAACCGTTGTTTGGCTATGTTACCGCTTTGCTCAACCCCTCTTATAGCGTTGTTAGTTGCAGGTGAAGATGAAGTTTGTTCCTTGTTGGAACATGGAGATGTTGTTCCTTGTTGGAATATGTTTACTTGTTGGGATATCACAATATCTCTTATTTAATTAATGCATCTATATAGTTGGTAAAGGGTGGAAGGCTCGGCCTTATGCCAGGTGTTTTGTTCCACTCTTGCCGCCTTAGTTTCCGTCATATCGGTGTTATGTTCCCGGATTTCGTGGTCCTTACGCGGTTGGGTTATAATGGGAACCCCTTGACAGTTCGCCTTTAATAAAACTCCTCCAGCAAGGCCCAACATTGGTTTTACCATTCACCACCTAGCCTTTTCTTTCCCTTGGGTTCTGCAGACTCAAGGGTCATCTTTATTTTAAACCCCCGGACCAGTGCTCCTCTGAGTGTTGGTCCAAATTGAGCGATGTCCGAAGCTACCAGGGGCAACTCTGGGCTGGCCCACCCAACGTCTGGCTCATCCGGTGTGCCCTGAGAACGAGATATGTGCAGCTCCTATCGGGATTTGTCGGCACATCTGGGTGGCTTTGACAAGCTACACAAAAGCGGAAGGCGCTCGATTGATGAGTTGCCAGTGGTTCTTTGGTCGATCAGGACGACGCCAAATCAAGCCACCGGCCAGACACCCTTTGCCCTGGTACACGGGGCAGAAGCAGTTCTCCCCACGGAACTCATATACGGGTCACCTCGAGTGCTCGCTTATGATGAGCTTGAGCAAGAGCGATTGCGGAAAGATGACGCAACGCTCCTTGAGGAAGATCGTCTTCGGGCGGCTGTGAGAGCAGCACGCTACCAGCAAGCCTTGCGCCGCTACCATAGCCGCAAGGTCCATGCTCGAAGCTTTGAGGAAGGCGACCTTGTTCTTCAGCGCGTTCAGTCGGCCAAGAATTCCAACAAGTTGATGCCAAAGTGGGAAGGCCCTTATCGGGTAATACGAGTCACTAGGTGTAACACCCACAATGCGGCTATATCTCCCACATGTCGGGGCATGACTTAGAGGCATGGCCGCATGGTAGGTTTGTCGCAAGAGGGGTAATCTTTACACATCCCATGTACTGAATAAGAAAGGGATAAAGAGTCGGCTTACAATTGCCACTTCACACAATACATAAATATATGATACATCATCCAAGGTACAAACAAAGGTCCGACTATGGAACCAAAATAAAGAAAGACAACCCCAAATGCTAGATCGTCGATCGTCCCAACTGGGCTCCACTACTGATCATCGGGAAAGGAAACATAATGGCGACCCAAGTCTTCGTCCAACTCCCACTTGAGTTCGGTAGCGTCCCCTGCACTGGCATCATCGGCACCTGCATCTGTTTGGAAGTATCCATGAGTCACAAGGACTCAGCAATCTCACACCCGCGAGATCAAGACTATTTAGGCTTAAGGGTAGGAAAAGGGTAGTGAGGTGGAGCTGCAGCAAGCACTAGCTTATATGGTGGCTAACATACGCAAAAGAGAGCGAGAAGAGAAGCAAAGCACGGTCGAGAAACTATAAGTGATCAAGAAGTGATCCTGAAGCTACTTACATTCAAGCATAACACAAGACTGTGTTCTCTTCCCGGACTCCGCCGAAAAGAGACCATCACGGCTACACACGTGATTGATTCATTTTAATTAAGTTAAGTGTCAAGTTTTCTACAACCTGATATTATCAAATTCCCATCTGCCCATAACCGCGGGCACGACTTTCGAAAGTTCAAAACCCTGTAGGGGTGTCCCAACTTAGCCCATCACAAGCTCTCACGATCAACGAAGGATATTCCTGCTCCCAGGAAGACCCGGTCAGACTCGGAGTCCCGGTTACAAGACATTTCGGCAATGGTAAAACAAGACCAGCAAAGCCGCCCGAATGTGCCGACAAATCCCGATAGGAGCTGCACATATCTCGTTCTTAGGGCACACCGAATAAGCAATCCATACAACTAAAACCAACCCTCAAGTTTCCCCGAGGTGGCGCTGCAAGGGGCTTTAGTTTGGACAAACACTCAGAGGAGCACTGGCCCAGGGGTTTAAAATAAAGATGACCCTTGAGTCCGCGGAACCTAGGGGAAAAAGGCTTAGGTGGCAAATGGTAAAACAAAGGTTGGGCCTTGCTGGAGGAGTTTTATTCAAAGCAAACTGTCAAGGGTTCCCATAACACCCAACCGCGTAAGGAACGCAAAATCAAGGAACATAGCACCGGTATGACGGAAACTAGGGCGGCAAGAGTGGAACAAAACACCAGGCATAAGGCCGAGCCTTCCACTCTCTACCAAGTATATAGATGCATTAAAGTAAATAAGAGATAATAATGACATCCCAACAATATCCATGTTCCAACATGGAACAAACTTCATCTTCACCTGCAACTAGCAACGCTATAAGAGGGGCTGAGCAAAGCGGTAACATAGCCAAACAACGGTTTGCTAGGAAAGGTGGGTTAGAGGCTTGACATGGCAATTTGGGAGGCATAATATAGCAAGTGGTAGGTAGTGCGGCATAGCAATTGAGCGAACAACTAGCAAGCAAAGATAGAAGTGATTTCGAGGGTATGGTCATCTTGCCTGCAAAGTTCTCAGAGTTGTCGAAAGCTGATCCTCGTAAGCGTTCTCAACAGGTTCCTCGGTCACGTACTTGTCTCCCGGCTCTACCCAAAGCAAGAACACAAGCAAAGTACCAACAATCAATCACGGTACAATGCACAAACAACATGATGCAAAACATGGCATGATATGCGAGATGTGATATGCAATGCATATGCATGCTCCAGAAGGGAAAGAAAGATCAAGGCATTAACTTGGCAAACCAAGTGTGCCGCTGGAAATATGAGATGATTTCGGTTGAAATCGATATAAAGATCACTGGAAACGGATGCACGATTTGCAAATGGCAAGCAAAACAAGAATGGTGCAAAACTGTAATTAACAGCATGATGCTACTTCGCATGCAACAAGAAATTAAGCTACTGAACTCCAACATAGCAACAAAGCATATGGAAGTGATGTACTCAAGATGATTGACAAAACATGAACACTGGGCTACACACAAGAGCAAGTTCAAACAAGCATGGCAAAAGTGCAAAAGATATCAGCTTCACGGACTTTGTGAAAATACTAACATGCCAGGAATAACATCAGGAAGCCATGTTTAGAGCAAGCAAACAACATGCTACAGGAAAATATCATAGCAAACAAAGGCATGGCATGAATATACTAAATGTATAGAACAAAATTCCCTTACTGAATATGAGCCAAAAAGGCACAAAAGATATGATGGCACCCATGTAAACATAGCAAGTTTTATTAACAGTTCCAGACTTAGCAGAAAATAGAGCATGGCATAAACAGAGTTATGAAGGCAACTTTGCGAGCTCAAACCACTCATCAAAAGGCATTGCATGACAAGATAAGCATACCAACATCAAGAAGACATGATCATGAAGCTAACCATGGCAATATCAAGTTCATAGCATGCATGGATCAATAGCAACAACCATGGCAATATTGATTAACATGTTAACATTCTGCTAGGAACATTTTATAGCAAAAGTAGAGCAAGAACAACACATGCTAGGGCACTCCATAATTGCAAACAGGGGCATGGATAGATAGATCATAACCATATGTTCAAAACACCCTTACTGAAGTAACTCAAAACAAGCATGGATATCACTGTAGCATCAAGTTAACATGACACCAAAATAACAGCAGAAAATGACTTAGCAAAATCCTAAGTCCCTGAAAACAGCAACATCACGAAGGCTACTTTGCATTCTTGTGCTAGTCATCACATAGATCACAAAAATACAAGACAAGCACCTCTATAAAGATGGCATGACATAGTTCAAAACACATGCAGAGCTCATGCCCATATGAAGCACACATCAAATATGACAAAAATGTCAAATCACCATAAACTGATAAGTAGCAGCAATAAACATTTTATAGCACTCTTGCATCAATGATTTGGGCATCAAAATGGAGTCAAACAAGCATGCCACAATTGAATGAAATGAAGAGCATCTCACAGTGAACATTTTGGTATATCATGCGCATGAAACGGTGCTACGGTCACGGAGATATGGCATGATGAACAGGGCATGAAAAAGTTACAGAGATGAGGACTTTGACGAAAATCACCTCCCGAAACGGATCTAGGGTTTCGGGCACGTGGTTTGAGGTTCGTCGGAGGCGTCGCCGGACTTAACACGGATGAAGAGGACGGCGACCGACGTCGTGGGGGCTCGCCGGAGATCGGATCCTGGGAGGAGGCAGGTGGCACGGCGTGGGCTTCCAGGCGGCGCGGTGGGGGACGATGAGGCGGCGGGGCAGCAACGGTCAGTGGCCGGCAAGGGAGCGCGACGCGGCGACGGCGTTCAGCGGCCGGCGAGCGCGGGCGGTGCGGGCGGCGGTGAGACGGGCCACGGGGGCCGACGGCGCGGGAGGCGGCAGTGGACACGTGGCACCCCCTCACAGGCGCGGGGCGGCGGCAAGATTCGTCTGGCGGCGCGCGGACATGTCCGGTGGCGGCGGGGGAAGTTTTGCTAGGGTCTAATCTGCGAAAATCAAGGAGGGGCACATATTTATAGCTAGGAGGAGGTAGGAGTGTCCAAATGAGGTGTAGTTTTCACCCACACGATCGTGATCCGATGACGGAGGGCATGGAAGTGGTTTAGATGGGTTATTGGGCCATTTTGGAGGGGTGTTGGGATGCAACACACAAAAGGCCTTTGCGGTTACCCTGTTAACCGTTGGAGCATCAAACGGACTCCAAATGGAACGAAATTTGACAGGCAGTCTACCGATGGTGTACCAAGGCCACTTGGCAAATCTCGGTCCATTCCGAGAATGTTTAACACCCGCTCATGAAAAGAGACAAGAGGGGGGCGTCGGAGTATGTGGGAGTGCCGGATTGCAAAACGGACAACGGGGAAAATGCTCGGAAGCATGAGACGAACACATATGCAAATGCGATGCACATGGTGACATTATATGAAATGCATGACATGAACAAAATGCAAAACGAAAGACAAAATCCAACCACGGCATAAATAAACGTAGCACTGGCGCCCTAAGTTACATCATGCATACTAGGTCAAGTCTTTCCTTGGTTAGGGTTGATCGTGCTTAGCGGCGACTAACCCCCGGACACTTCTGCTGAGCTGCTTGGGAAAAAGAGAACGAACCAGCGCTCCGGCCCCGGCAAGCCAAGACTGCGAGGGGCTGAAGATACAAGGATCCAACCACGGCAAGCCAAGGTTGCCAGGGGCTGCGGATTCAGATAAGTCTTTCATCCTCCTGTTATGTGTTTCCGTATAGAACTAGGATATGTGAAACCTCGTTTATGTTCTTGAAACCACCATGCTCCCCCTTTCTTGTACCCAAGAGTTACCTCCTGGGTCGGAATTTGGTAGTAATCGCGGTGGCGAGGAGATGAACGAGGGGCCTAACTCTACTTCGCCCCTACCTCGGCCAAGAGCGCGAGAATGGTCGACCGAAGTGGAGAGACGGCAAGGCCTGTTGCCGGGCAACATGTTTATATTAAAAATAACAAGGATTCATCCTTGGCATGGGCCTCGCTCATGCACAAAGAACCCGACAAGCACCATTTTTCATTAAAAACATCCCATATAGGTACAGTTCGTACGGAATTAAAAACATGAGCAACGGGATAACAAGTCTTAAAATAAACAAGTGCCCGCAGGCTTACAAACTAAAAAAAGATAAGATGCATGTAATCCCTTTCTTTTCCCTCTCCTCAGAAGGTGGAACAAGAGGGCTGGAGGGCCAAAGGAGCGCCTAGGTGAGGTGCGAGGAGCAGAAGGCGCCAAGAGAACGTCTCGGTGCCGGGAGGGAAGCTGGAAGATGAGGCAGCGGGCCGGCAATACAAGATGAAGGCATCGGTGCCCGCGTACTCCGACTTGACGGCCGCCACCCGCCTTCTTTGCCCTCTCCGTCCCTCCTACGCCAGCCGCCCAAGGAGGCGACGGGGAGCACCCCGATGGAGAGCTTGGCGAGGATGGACCTCGGCAAGGCGCGTGGCCGAGGGAGGGGCGGCGCGGTCAGCCGAAGTCGGAGTCGGCATCTGATACGTCTCCAACGTATCTATAATTTTTGATCGCTCCATGCTATATTATCTACTATTTTGGACATTATTGGGATTTATTATCCACTTTTATATTATTTTTGGAACTAACGTATTAACCGACGCCCAGCCCAGAATTGCTGTTTTTGCCTGTTTTAGGGTTTTGAAGAAAAGGAATATCAAACGGAGTCCAAACGGAATGAAACCTTTGGAAACGTGATTTTCTCATCAGATAAGATCCAGGAGACTTGGACCCTCCGTCAAGAAAGCCACGAGGCAGTCACGAGGGTGGAGGGTGCCCCCCTAGGGCGCGCCCCTGCCTCGTGGGCCCCACGAAGCTCCACCGACGTACTCCTTCCTCCTATATATACCTACGTACCCCCAAACGATCGGGGACGGAGCCAAAAACCTAATTCCACTGCCACAACTTTCTGTATCCACGAGATCCCATCTTGGGGCCTGTTCCGGAGCTCCGCCGGAGGGGGTATCGATCACGGAGGGCTTCTACATCATCATCCAAGCCCCTCCGACGAAGTGTGAGTAGTTTATTTCAAACCTACGGGTCCATAGTTAGTAGCTAGATGGCTTCTTCTCTCTCTTTTTGGATCTCAATACAATGTTCTCCCCCTCTCTCATGGAGATCTATTCGATGTAATCTTCTTTTTGCGGTGTGTTTGTTGAGACCGATGAATTGTGCGTTTATGATCAAGTCTATCTATGAATAATATTTGAATCTTCTCTAAATTCTTTTATGTATGATTGGTTATCTTTGCAATTCTCTTCGAATTATCAGTTTGGTTTGGCCTACTAGATTGGTTGTTTTTGCCATGGGAGAAGTGCTTAGCTTTAGGTTCGATCTTGCGGTGTCCTTTCCCAGTGATAGAAGGGGCAGCAAGGCACGTATTGTATTGTTTCCATCGAGGATAACAAGATGGGGTTGTTATCATATTGCATGAAACTATCCCTCTACATCATGTCATCTTGCTTAAGGCGTTACTCTGTTTTTAACTTAATACTCTAGATGCATGTTGGATAGCAGTCGATGAGTGGAGTAATAGTAGTAGATGCAGGCAGGAGTTGGTCTACTTGTCTCAGACGTGATGCCTATATACATGATCATACCTAGATATTCTCATAACTATGCTCAATTCTGTCAATTGCTCAACAGTAATTTGTTCACCCACCGTAGAATACTTATGCTCTTGACAGAAGCCACTAGTGAAACCTATGGCCCCCGAGTCTCTTTCTCATCATATCAATCTCCATCACTTTATTATTGCTATGTTTTTACTTTGCCTTTTACTTTTAACTTTGCATCTCTATATCAAAAATACCAAAAATATTATTTATCATCTCTATCAGATCTCACTTTCGCAAGTGACCGTGAAGGGATTGACAACCCCTAAGTGTGTTGGCTGCGTTGAGCTATTGTTTTTGTGTAGGTACGAGGCACTCATGCGTAGCCTCCTACTGGATTGATACCTTGGTTCTCAAAAACTGAGGGAAATACTTACGCTGCTTTGCTGCATCATCCTCTCCTCTTCGGGGAGATCCAACGCAGTGCTCAAGAGGTAGCAGCATCCTGCCGCTCGACTCCCTCGCTGTCGTTGTCGCTGTCCTCCTCGTCACTCCCGCTTGAGGAGGAATCTTGATCGTCGGAGGAGCCCTCCACGCAGCACTTCAAGCGAGTTCTGAGATCTCTGAAGACCTTGACGGAGAGCAGGCTGCCCTCCGTTAACTTGAAGTAGAGGACAAGCCCCACCGGCAGGCTGTGGTTAGTGTGAACGTCTTCCATCCGCGACGGAGGTACATGACGTGAGGGGCAGGGAAGTCGACGTCGACTCGCGTGCCGCCGTTCCCGCAGCCCTTCATGTGCAACCAGAGGTTCTGGGGTGGATCGAGCTCCATCTCCCGAGCAAAGGCAGTAGGGAGACGGAGGAGGCGACGCGGTGGCCGGTGCAGCCTGATGAAGAACTCGCGGGGCTGGTCCCCGACTTGGTGCTCCGTCGGGGAAGGCATCGCTGGCGGAGGCGAGGCCTATGCGCCGCCCCGTCCTCCTCTCCCCCGAGCACCACGACAACCTCGACCTTGACCCCTCCCCCTTCCTCTCATGGCCGGTTCCATCGCCATGAGCTCTTGGGAAGGAGGAACGCGCTGGTGGGCAGCGACCCTCGCCGCCACTGCCGAAGGGCCAGCGCTTCCTCTCGCCATGGCGGATGGAAGGAAGAAGCAGAGGTGGAAGGAGACGGATGATGGAAGAATGTGGAATTCCGCCCCCTCCCCTCCTTATAAAGGGGCAGAGTCGGGGCTCGGCCGCCCCACTCAACCAATCCGGTCATCGGGGGCTCAGGGAATCAAAACCGGCCCGCTGCCCCAATCAGCGACGGCCCGGTTTCCCGCCTTCACCTCCTGCCACCTGCATGAGGGACACATGGCGAGCGAGCAGCATTGAAGGGACAAGCGAAGCGGCCGCTCCCCACCCCGTGATCGTGGGGCGCGGCTGCCTTGAAGGCCACGACCCGAGTCCACCCGAGTAAATGGGTCGTGCCTCTGCACCTCCCTGTCTTGTCTGTACAGGAGCTTCCCGCGCCATGGCTGTAGCCCGAGTCCTCCTTCCTCGCTCGATCTGGACCAGGAGGGTCCCGAGCATCTCCATTGTCGTTGTCTCAGTTGAGCGCCGCCTGGTTCCCTTTCTCTCCTTCCTCTGGTCCCCTCATCTCATCCCTCTCTCTGATTTGTGTTGCGACGCCGTCGTTTCTGCAGAGCCACTGCCGCCACGGAGCTCCAACTCCGGCCACCTCATCCCCATGGTGATCTGACGCATGGGGTTCCGTCTAACCGCTGGCGTCCCGTCCTCGCTTCTGCTTTGCACACACGCGTGCCCCTGCCTCCCTCGTCTTGCAAGCCTCGTCGCGGATCAATCGCGTCCGCCGCCATGGGCTTCCTCATGGAGCACCACCACCGCACCTCCATGAATCCGTCGGGTCCCGACCATCCCCATCGTTGCCGGACTTCTCAGCTCGCCGGAGCCCCAAGACCCCGCGCCAAGTCCCTCTGCTGTGCCCCTGCTTCGCGCCTGCTGCCTCCTACATCGGGCGAGGGGACGAACTCCTCCTCGGCCAGCTGCGTCGATCACCTGCGTTGACCGTGTGTGCGCCATGTCAGCCTATGGGCCCCACCTCCTGCCCATCCACAGCCTGCCTCCTCTCTAGCGTCGCGCCCAAGTCCCACGTCGCTGGCAGCCATTCAAGCCGTCCGTCGCCTGAACTCGTTGCTGCCGTTGTTCTTTAGTAACGAGCAGCAACTCGTTCGCCTCGCCTCGCTTTGACCACGCCTGGGCCAGCTCACCTCCAGATCTGGCCATGGCCCAGCTCCTCTTCGCCCTAGCCACACACAGGCCTCAAGGCCCAATGTGAGCAGTCCCCATAGCCCCCTTCTCTCTGTTGGGCCAGCAGATTTGGCCCGAATCGTGTTTTTTTTCTCGCGGAACAATTTAGCTATTATCCAGGAGTTTGACAGATTTGCAGAAGACCCCTCCATGTTCATGCATATCATATCTCACAAACCGTGCATCACATGTAAAAACTTCATATATGTAAAATGCCTAGAATTTCATCTAGTTTCATAATATCCAACTTTCATCCATGTTAAAAACATTTAAACTTGTTGTTTATTTAAATTTGCATAAATGACTTCTTAAAATGATTTAATTCATAACTAAATAACTATAGCTCAGAATTTAATAAACTTTATATGTAAATGGGGTAGAAAAATGCCTAGTTTAACATGGTGCACTCATCTTGCATGTTTAACAACTCTGAAAATATGGTTTAGGGCAGAACAGTACCAAATTCAAAATATGCACATGGGGATTTTCCAGAGTTGTTGTTTGTTGTTCTGGCCTCATTTAAACTTGTCTAGATAGGTAGTTTTCATATGCTTACCCCTTGCCATGTTTAATAACATTTAATATTGTTGGGTAGCATAAAAGGGAGTGAACTAAATAATGGAATGTGGTGTTTCGTCAATATGCAAATCGTTGCATCTTGAGCTCCACTTAATTTGTAGTATTGTTTGTTGCACTTTGCCATGCCATGCCTCTTTAAACCGGACATGCATCATACTAGATTGTGCATCATGCCATGTTCATGTTTGTTGGTTTACCATGTTGTTTTCTCCTTTCCAGTGTTGCTTCTTCTTGTTAGTTCCGGTAACGTCGCGCTTGTGAGGATCCATTCGACTACGTCCGTTTGTCTTCTTCATGGACTCGTTCTTCTTCCTTGCTGGATTTCATGCAAGATGACCATACCCTCCATATCACTTCTATATTTGCTTGCTATTTGTTCCTTCTATTGCTATGTCGCGCTACCTACCACTTGTTATATAATGCCTTCCATATTGCCATGTCAAGCCTCTAACCCACCTTCCTAGCAAACCGTTGTTTGGCTAAGTTACCGCTTTTGCTCAGCCCCTCTTATAGCGTTGCTAGTTGCAGGTGTCTTGCAGGTTGTTCCATGTTGGAACATGGATAGGTTGGGATATCATAATATCTCTTATTTTAATTAATGCATCTATATACTTGGTAAAGGGTGGAAGGCTTGGCCTTATGCCTGGTGTTTTGTTCCACTCTTGCCGCCCTAATTTCCGTCATACCGGTGTTATGTTCCTTGATTTTGCGTTCCTTATGTAGTTGGGGTTATGGGACCCCCTTGACAGTTCGCTTTGAATAAAACTTGTCCAGCAAGGCCAAACCTTGGTTTTAACATTTGCCACCACCACCTATTACTTTTCCCTTGGGAGTCGCACTCTCGAGGGTCATCTTTATTTTAACCCCCCCGGCCAGTACTCTTCTAAGTGTTGGTCCAAAACAGAGCCACTTGCGGTGCCGCCCCTAGGCAACTTGGGGTATCTTCGGTTGCCGTACGTAGTGTTCATCCGGTGTGCCATGAGAACGAGATATGTGCAACTCCTATCAGGATTTGTCGGCACATTCGGGTGGTCTTGCTGGTCTTGTTTTACCATTCTCGAAATGTCTTGTAACCGGGATTCTGAGTCTGATCAGGTTGTTCTGGGAGAAGGAATATCCTTCGTTGATCGTGAGAGCTTGTGATGGGCTAAGTTGGGACACCCCTATAGGGTATAAACTTTCGAGAGTCATGCCCGCGATTATGTGGCAGATGGGAATTTGTTAATATCCGATTATAGAGAACTTGACACTTGACTTAATTAAAATGAATCAACCACGTGTGTAGCCGTGATGGTCTCTTTTCGGCGGAGTCCGGGAACTAAACACGGTATTGTGTTATGCTTGAACGTAAGTAGTTTCAGGATCACTTCTTCATCACTCTAGTTTCATGACCGTTGCGTAGCTTCTCATCTTACTCTTTTTGTGTATGTTATCCACCATACTTGCTTAGCGCTTGTTGCAGCTCCACCTCATTACCTTACCCTACCCATAAGCTTAAATAGGCTTGATCTCGCGCGTGTGAGATTGCTGAGTCCCCGTGGCTCACGGATACTTCCAAAACAGTTACAGGTGCCGATGATACCAGTGCAGGTGATGGAACCGAGCTCAAGTGGGAGCTCAATGAAGATCTTGATAATTGTTTTATCTCTTTTCTAGTTGATCAGTAGTGGTGCCCAGTTGAGACGATCGGGGATCTAGCATTTGGGGTTGTCTTCTTTTATTTTGGTTCTGTAGTCGGATCTTTATTGTACTCTAGATGATGTATGTTTAACTTGTTATTTGTGTGAAGTTGCGATTGTAAGCCAACTCTTTATCCCTTTCTTATTCAGTACATGGGATTGTGTGAAGATTACCCCTCTTGCAACAAAACCACCATGCGGTTATGCCTCTAAGTCGTGCCTCAACACGTGGGAGATATAGCCGCATCGTGGGTGTTACAAGTTGGTAATCAGAGCCATCCCCGACTTAGGAGCCCCCTGCTTGATCGAATCGCTGACGTTGTTGAGTCTAGAACAAACTGTTTTTAGTCTTAGGATTATATATATCGGAGAGTAGGATTCTTTTTACTCCTCGGTCCCTTCGCCCCTCTGGTGAGGCCTCCTGACGTAGAAGTTTTGTCTTTGCTCTCCTCAAATTTCACGAATTTTTTTAGGAACACGTGGATATCTTGGAATTGTTCCTATATTCTTGTGACGAGAACATTGTTCTTGGTGCCTCCTGACATTTAGGGGTTGTGGTTGTGTCCCAGGGAGTTGAGCTCTGAGGTGTTGTCGCCATAATTTTATCATTGCTGTTCTGGAATACCTGAGTTCGCCGACATCGGAAATCTCATTTGTACAGTTAGTGGTGAGATAACCTTGATGCCACCCAGTACTGGTGCGGGAGTTCGGGAGTATTGCCATAGCTCGTATAACAGATGCTTTTCGAAGGTTGAGGTACATGATTTCCGGAGTTTTCTTGGTTATGTGTTGACGGATGGATACAGTTGGATGTAGGGATTGTTAGTTTGGGTGAGATATTATGCTTCCCCTATATCCCCAATACCAGATTGCATAACCAGAAAGTTTCAGGAGTTTTTCGGTGGGAATTCAAGTATCACATAGGAATTCTTTTCAACAGACACATGATACGATATGGGATCTATCATATGTTTGTTTCCGGCTTATGCTGCAAGTCAATCCTTTGTTTTCTTTTATTTGTGGTATTCAAGTTGCTTCGATGTCAAGTGTTGATTCCATCCCTTTTCTAAACGCTGTTCTCATATTTCTATGGGAGTGCTAATCCTTTTTGATCATCGAGATTTTCATGTAAATTCTTTCCAACTAGTGTGATTCTCTTCAAGATGATCCTATCATTTTTCCCATTTGCAAGATCAAATCTCAGTTTTCTCAACGGTGTTTGTTTCATCCGTCCCAAGTTGTCTCTGTTTTTTTTCGCCCTCCCACCTTGTTTCTTCATGGACTCAGATTTCTTAATCAAGTATCCTTTTTATTGAAGGGAAGTCTCTCTTTTCTTTTCCGTCAATGTTCTTATTCAGTGATTCTCAGGAAGATTCTAACAGAGCTTCAAGTTCATCATTCTTTTTCTTTTCCGGTGGATTCAATACAAGCTTTCGGTATTGATCATATCTCTTTCCTTATTTGAAATTCTTTCTCATTCTGGTGCACTAATTAATTATTCACCTCAAGCTATTCATTTGTTCTGGAGTGCAGAAGATATCCCAGAAGATTCATGATTCAATTCTTAATCCGTTCAACCTATTTTGAGATTGTTATCTCATTCAAGCCAGTTAATTCAACCAGGGCAATCTCTCTTTTCAAGCAATCTTTTCAATGGTGTTTCTTTTGAGTGGGCCCCAACCCACAGGTCTTTTCCCAGGATCTTACCTGGCTCTTCTAATTTTCACGAGATACCTTTCTCTAATTCTGTTAAAGTGTGATGTAAGAATGGATTCCATCAGTCATATGCCTTCTCCAAGATTGGTTAAAATTGTTTTCATCTTTCGCTCAACCTTTCTATTCTTCATTCCGGAGTGCTTCAACAATTCTTGATGGTGTTTCTTGTCGTCATTCTTGGATTTGAAGACCAAAGAAGAGTTTCTCTTCAATCATATCTGCTCTGTTGGAGATTCATGGTTCTATCTTGATGCCATCCTCTCATAATTGTTTTCGATTGTGAGAATTCTTTTCACCCATCCGGAGAAATTCAAGAGTCTTTTCAGTTTGATTCTTCGAAGGCCATCATTTCAGAAGATTTATTCATTCTCAGCTTTCAGCTCTCGTTCTTGTATTCTTCCGGTGCATCGTTCAAGTATTCTCTAATTAGCTCATGATCTCTTCGTTCACTTGTATCTAAAAACTCTCAAGTATCTTTGTTCAATTTACAATTCTTCCTGGTGATTCATGCTTTTTTCATTTTCAGTTCTTATGGTGGTTTGTTCAAGATTCCTTTCCTCTTGTTATCATATCAATCCATTTGTTCTTTCAAGTCCTACCGGTGGTTCGTTGAAGACCTTACCAAGTTTATGCTATATCTCTCTTAATCCTTTCTACGAGAATAAGTAGTATGCCAAATCCGTTGCTTGTCATCAATCTAAATTGATGAAGGATACACATAACATAATTCTTATTATTGTTTCATCCAAGTGATGTAGTTTCTTCTTTCCAGAGTGTTCATCATGTCACATTTCGCGGTTCGAGATGCTTCATCTTTTCTTTTCTGGAGTTCCAAGTTTTCCGCATTATCTCGTCGCGAAGCTCCATCTAAATCATCGCAAGGCTTCACCTTATGTTCTCAACTTCTCTTTCTTTTTATCATCCTTTTATTACCAGAGTTCTTCATGGAGGTTCTACATGGTGGTTCGTCAAGGATTCTTTTCATTCTTCAATTGTTCTTCAAGATTTCTCTCGAAGTTTTGATCCGCCAAGCTATGCTCAAAAATAAACATGGTGATCAACACATGTTTTGTTTTGAGGAGTTCAAGTATTCTTCATCTTGCATTCCGTAATGCAATTCTTTCTACCTTATCTTTTGAGGTGGTGTTATGCCATTCTTGACAATTTCTTTCGTGTTTCATGATTCGCAAGTTGTTAAGAATGAGATATTTTAAACCCATCATTTTCTCTTCGTTCAGGAGATGCTTTGCAACCCGTCAACCTCTTCATTGGAGTTATCTTGGGTTATATTTCACCTAAATCCTACCCTAAGGATGGTGGCAATTGTGGTGCTTATCAATGATCCAATCTTCTCCTTCCTATCTCGGTGAAGAAGTTTTTCATCTCTTCTTTGTTCCTGTTCAATCATTGTTTTCGGTGGCAGAATTTTTCATCTCATTTTTGAGATGTTTTCCATAAGCCCACTACAAGCTTATTCGTTTCGTTATTGGTTTTTCCAACAACTCTGTTTTAACCTTCTTGGGAGGGTGTTTTCCTAGTTCACTGGTGGCAGAAGCTGACCTTTTCTTCTCCATTCTGTGATTCCAATGATATATCTTCTATTCTTCCTTCCGGAGGCATTGTGATGTTGCTCTCTTCACTCATCATCTCGGATTGTGAGGACCATGTTTTTTTCATGCTTATCCATTTCCAACCGGAGTGTCATGCCCTCTTTTCAAGTTCTTCCCATTCTATCAAGTTTTGCCTTCCTTCTCAACCGGAGTGCTGTTTGAAATCTTTCTTACCCATTGTGCCATTCTTTCAATAGTTTCGGAGGGAGTGTGTTGTTTATTTCATCAAGAATCCTCTCATCTTGTCAAGTTCATGTTTAATTCCTTCCAATTACAGTCGGAGTGTTGTCCAAATTATATCATTCTTATTCCTTCTCTATCTTGTTTTAACCGGAGCATTGTCATAATTGGTCTTTATCGTTCCTTGTACATATCGTTTTAACCGGAGTGCTTGCATGTACTTCTTGTCCATTGCAACCCTTTTCTTATGTCTTTCAACCTACAAGGTTCTAGTAAGGTTCCTTGTTCCTCTTTTCTAATGGAGTGTTTTCAACTTTGTTCATCTTCGTTGTATTCTTTCTTTCAATTTGTTCAACCTCGCAAGGTTCGTGGTTTCACTCGTTCATCCAAGAAGCAACTTTGTTTTACCTCTTCCTCTTTTGCTTCTCTCCGGTGCTATCCCTAGATCTCAGGATGAGATCTCTTGTAAGTGGAGGAGAGTTGTGACGCCCCAAGACCGACGCTCCAGATGCCTTCCATGTTTTGCGTGTCAGTTGTGTTTTATTTGTTTGTTGCATTCATCATCGCATCACGAGCATTGCATCCACATGTTTTCAAAAGTTGCATCTGCTTGTAGTTGCCGCGTTCCCCCTTGCCTCGTTGACCGTTACGACACCAACCGGGTTTTTTTCGAGTCCCTTTTGTCTTGCCACTTAATCTCTTTGCTCAATGCACAGACCCCTCGCGCGTGTTCGATACTTCCCCGAACCCGACCCGCTCAATCATCACTGTTGGATTTGGATCATCTCCAAACACCCCTAAAATATCTTCGGTTTGTCTTTTGGAACCCCTGGCCTATTTCTATTGACCATCCGATTAACCCCTAACCAAAACCCACTTGCTATATAAACAGTCTAACCTAGACCTAGCAGTCCAATCCATCAAATCCTCCCCGCTGCCGCCGCCCACTGCCTCCTCCATCCTCGGGATCTTGCCCAATCCATTCGAGCCACCCGACCAACCTCCTTCCTCCTTGGGATTTCCTCCCGATTCAACCGGAGCCAACCAGCACCAGCCACTTCTCGCCATCGATCCATCCCACCAACCAGAGCAGCCGGCCCCGCTCCTCCTGCCCAAGGCCTCCCGAGCCGCTCCTTGCCGGCAACCAGCAGGACCGTCGCGTCCCTCTCCTCTATTTTCCTTTCCATCCTCCTTTTCCCCTGTCTCTCTCTCGCTCACACCATCTCTCTCCCTGTCTTATCTGTACAGGAGCTTCCTGCGCCCTGGCTGCAGCCCGAGCCCTCCTGCCTCGCTCGATCTGGACTAGGAGGGTCCCAAGCATATCCACCATCACCGTCTCAGTTGAGCGCCGCCCTGGTTCCCTTTCTCTCCTTCCTCCGGTCCCCTCATCTCATCTCTCTCTGATTTGTGTTGCGACGCCGCCGTTTCTGCAGAACCACTGCCACCACGGAGCTCCAACTCTGGCCACCTCGTCTCCGCGGTGATATGACGCCTCGGGTTCCGTCCGACTGCCGACGTCCATCCTTTCTTCTGCTTCGCACACACGCGTGCCCCTGCCTCCCTCGTCTTGCAAGCCTCACCGCAAATCAACCGCATCCACTGCCATGGGCTTCCTCATGGAGCACCACCACGAATCCGTCGGGTCCCGACCATCCCCGTCGTTGCCAGACTTCTCAGCTCGCCGAAGCCCCAAGACCCCGCGCCAAGTCCCTCTGTTGCTCCCCTGCTTCGCGCCTGCTGCCTCCTACATCGGGCGAGGGGACGAACTCCTCCTCGGCCAGCCGCATCATCCGCCTGCGTTGACCGCATCTACGCCATGTCATCCTGTGGGCCCCACCTCCTGCCGCGTCCGTAGCCTGCCTCCTCTCCAGCGTCACGCCCAAGTCCCAAGTCACCGGCAACCTTTCCCGCCATCCGTCGCCTGAACCTGTTGCTGCCGCTGTTCTTTAGTAACAAGCAGTAGCTCGTTCGCCTCGCCTCGCCTTGCTTTGACCATGCCTAGGCAGCTCGCCTCCAGATCAGGCCAAGGCACGGCTCCTCTTCGCCCTAGCCACGCACATGCCTCAAGGCCCAATGTGAGCAGTCCCCATAGCCCCCTTCTCTCTGTTGGGCCAGCAGATTCGGCTTGAATCGTGTTTTTTTCTCGCGAAACAATTTAGCTATTATCCAGGAGTATGACATATTTGAAGAAGACCCCTCCATGTTCATGCATACCATATCTCACAAACCGTGCATCACATGTAAAAACTTCATATATGTAAAATGCCTAGAATTCCATCTAGTTTCATAATATCCAACTTTCATCCATGTTAAAAACATTTAAACTTGATGTTTATTTAAATTTACATAAATTACTTGTTAAAATGATTTAATTCATAACTAAATTATCGTAGCTCAGAATTTAATAAACTTTATATGTCAATGGGGTAGAAAAATACCTAGTTTAACATGGTGCACTCATCTTGCATATTTAACAACTCTAAAATATGGTTTAGGGCAGAACAGTACCAAATTCAAAATATGCGCATGGGGCTTTTCCGGAATTGTTGTTTGTTGTTTCGGCCTTATTTAAACTTGTCTAGATAGGTAGTTTTCATATGCTTCACCCCTTTCCATGTTTAATAACATTTAATATTGTTGGGTAGCATAAACGGGAGTGAAACTAAATAATGGAATGTGGTGTTTCGTCAATATGCAACTCATTGCATATTGAGCTCCACTTAATTTGTAGTATTGTTTGTTGCACTTTGCCATGTCATGCCTCTTTAAACTGGACATGTATCATACTTGATTGTGCATCATGCCATGTTCATGCTTGTTGGTTTACCATGTTGTTTGCTCCTTTCCGGTGTTGCCTCTTCTAGTTAGTTCCGGCAACGTCACGCTTGTGAGGATCCATTCGACTACATCCGTTTGTCTTTTTCATGGACTCATTCTTCTTCCTTGCAGGATTTCAGGCAAGATGACCATACCCTTGATATCACTTCTATCTTTGCTTGCTAGTTGTTTGTTCTATCGCTATGTCGCGCTACCTACCACTTGTTATATAATTCCTCCCATATTGCCATGTCAAGCCTCTAACCCACTTTCCTAGCAAACCATTGTTTGGCTAAGTTACCGCTTTTGCTCAGCCCCTCTTATAGTGTTGCTAGTTCAGGTGTCTTGCAGGTTGTTCCATGTTGGAACATGGATAGGTTGGGATATCATAATATCTCTTATTTTAATTAATGCATATATATACTTTGTAAAGGGTGGAAGGCTTGGCCTTATGACTGGTGTTTTTTTCCACTCTTGCCGCCCTAGTTTCCGTCATACCGGTGTTATGTTCCTTGATTTTGCGTTCCTTACACGGTTGGGGTTATGGGACCGCCTTGACAGTTCGGTTTGAATAAAACTCCTCCAGCAAGGCCCAAGCTTGGTTTTAAAAATTGCCACCACCACCTATTACTTTTCCCTTGGGAGTCGCACTCTCGAGGGTCATCTTTATTTTAACCCCCTGGGCCAGTGCTCCTCTGAGTGTTGGTCCAAAACAAAGCCACTTGCGGTGCCGCCCTAGGCAACTTGGGGTATCTTCGGTTGTCGTACGTAGTGTTCATCCGGTGTGCCCTGAGAATGAGATATGTGCAGCTCCTATCGGGATTTGTCGGCACATTCGGGCGGTCTTGCTGGTCTTGTTTTACCATTGTCAAAATGTCATGCAACCGAGATTTCGAGTCTGATCGGGTTGTTCCGGGAGAAGGAATATCCTTCATTGATCATGAGAGCTTGTGATGGTCTAAGTTGGGACACCCCTGCAGGGTATAAACTTTCGAGAGTCGTGCCCGCGGTTATGTGGCAGATGGCAATTTGTTAATATCCGGTTATAGAGAACTTGACACTTGACTTAATTAAAATGAATCAACCACGTGTGTAGCCGCGATGGTCTCTTTTTGGCGGAGTCCGGGAAGTGAACACGGTCTTGTGTTATGCTTGAACGTAAGTAGTGTCAGGATCACTTCTTGATCACTTTAGTTTCACAACCATTGTGTAGCTTCTCATCTTACTCTTTTTGTGTATGTTATCCACCATACTTGCTTAGCGCTTGTTGCAGCTCCACCTCATTACCTTACCCTACCCATAAGCTTAAATAGTTTTGATCTCGCGGGTGTGAGATTGCTGAGTCCCCGTGGCTCACAGATACATCCAAAACAGTTGCAGGTGCTGATGATAGCAGTGCAGGTGACGTAAACGAGCTCAAGTGGGAGCTCGATGAAGATCTTGATCGTTGTTTTGTCTCTTTTCTGGTTTATCAGTAGTGGTGCCCTGTTGGGACGATCGGGGATCTAGCATTTGGGGTTGTCTTCTTTTATTTTGGTTCCATAGTCGGACCTTGATTGTACTCTAGATGATGTATGTTTAACTTGTTATTTGTGTGAAGTGGCGATTGTAAGCCAACTCTTTATCCCTTTCTTATTCAGTACATGGGATTGTGTGAAGATTACCCCTCTTGCAACAAATCCACCGTGCGATTATGCCTCTAAGTCGTGCCTCAACACGTGGGAGATATAGCTGCATCGTGGGTGTTACATCATGGGCGGCCGAACGTCCGGTGGCTGAGGTACCAGATTTCTGGAAGTGGCCGGTCGTCCGGTGGCGTCAGACGCCTGCTCGTTTGGTTTGGGTGCGGAGATGCCGGTCGTCCGGTCCCGGTCGGTCGTCCGCTCGCTGTAGCCCGGCTGGGGCTTCAGGTGCTGGACGTCCGATCCTGACCGGTCGTCCGATGGTTGTAGCTTTCGTGGCATCCCTTCTTCTCGTCCTTGGCACTCGATGTCCTCGCCGTCTTGTCCATTGGATGTATTTGCTCCATGGATCTCCTCCAAGTACCTGATCACACATAGTGTTTCCTCTTGAGGTAGCAGCCATGTCTCATGCATAGAAAGTGGTAGTTCGGAAAGGAGCGAGTTCACCTTATCTTCGATAGCCCTTGCTCGTGCTCTTGTCATTGATCCAAGTGTTGTCGTGGGAGGCGTAGGTAGGTCCATGGGGATGACCTTGGGATGCTCCGCATCATCTCCCCTCCCTTGGGAAAGATCCGACCTCGGATCTAAATCTTCATCACCATGGTAGGGCGAGAGATCCTTGACATTGAAGACGTCGCTCACGTTGTACTTGTCGTGCGGGAGGTCGATCTTGTAAGAATTGTTGTTGTAGCGTGCAAGCACCTTGAAGGGTCCATCCACTCATGGTAGAAGTTTGGACTTGCGTTCATTGGGTAAGTGGTCCTTGCGAAGGTATAGCCACACAAGATCTCCAATGTTGAATATCATGGGATGCTTGTTGACGTTGAGCTTGGTCGCGAGTCATTGTACTTGGTGCTCGATGGTGTGCCTTGTGTATTCATGTATCTTCTTGAGATAGTTCACTCGGGCACTCACATCTATATTGATGCACTCTTGTAGTTGTAGAGGAAGAATGTCCAATGGGGACAATGGGTTGAAACCGTAGACGACCTCGAAGGGGGACTTGCCGGTAGTCGAGTGTCTTGCTCGGTTGTAGGCGTACTTCGCGATCGGCTGACACTCCTCCCACTCCTTGATGTTCTTCTTGATTAGCACGCGAAGTAGAGCGGAGAGTGTGCGGTTGGTCACCTTCGTTTGGCCGTCGGTTTGTGGATGGTATGCCATGGAGAATAGAAGCTTGATTCCAAGCTTGGCGCATAAGGGTTTCCAAAAGTTGCTTAGGAACTTGACGTCATGGTCCAACACTATCGTCTTTGGTAATCCATGGAGGCGCAATATTTCCCTACAAAAGAGATTGGCAACATGTGAAGAATCGTCTATCAATGAAATGAGCCATCTTAGAGAATCAGTCCACAACAACAAACACGGAATCCTTTCCATTTCTAGTTCTAGGCAAACCAAGCACAAAATCCATGCTAATATCTTCCTATGGTTGATATGGAATTGGAAGAGGCACATAGAGACCATGGGATTGAGCTTTAGACTTAGCTTTGTGACATGGTGAGCATCGGTTGGTCAAGCGGTTGATGTCACGGAACATCTTGGGCCAAAATTAGTTCTTGGAGAGCGTAGCAAATGTCTTGTCGTGTCCAAAGTGTCCCATTAGTCCTCCTCCATGAGATTCTTGCAAAAGCAACAAACGAAGAGAAGACTCGGGGATGCATAGTTTGTTAGCTCTCATAAGATAACCATCTTTGATGTAATAGCGTTCCCAAGATGTATGCGTCAAACATTTGGCATAAGGAATAGCAAAATTAGGAGCATGCACATACAAGTCTTTTACGTGCTCAAAGCCAGTGACACCCAATTCAAGTTGAGTAACAAGCATGCATATGCGGGAAAGAGCGTCCGCCACAACATTTTCCTTACCTTTAAACTTGATGATATAAGGAAATGACTCAATGAATTCGCTCCACTTAGCATGACGCTTGTTCAACTTAGATTGACCCTTAAGGTATTTAAGCGTTTCATGGTCGGTATCGATGACAAATTCATGAGGGCGAAGATAATGTTCCCATTCATGCAAAACTCGCACTAAAGCATATAGCTCTTTGTCATAGATGGGGTAATTGAGTTGCGCTCTGGAAAGTTTTTCACTAAAGTAAGCTATGGGGCGCTTCTCTTGCGTTAACACACCTCCTTTGCCATTACCACTAGCATCACAATGAATCTCAAAGGGTTTGTCGAAGTTGGGTAAGGCAAGCACGGGAGCATGAGTAAGCAAATTCTTAAGCTCATTGAATGCGGTATCTTGGGATGGTCCCCAAACAAAAGGTGCATTCTTCTTTCTCAAAGCATGCAAAGGTGAAGCAATGGTGCTAAAGTCCTTCACAAATCTACGGTAGAAACCAGCTAAACCAAGGAAGCTACGCACTTGTTGCAAGTTGGTTAGTTGAGGCCAATTATTAATAGCATTGATCTTAGATTCATCAACATGAACACCCTTAGAAGACACAATGAAACCGAAGAAAACAAGCTTGTCAACCCCGAAAAGGCATTTGTCCATCTTAGCAAAAAGGTGCTCTTTTCTAAGAGTTTGTAGCACAGACTTAAGGTGGGTGACATGATCTTTGAGAGATTTGCTAAACACAAGAATATCATCAAAGTAGACCACAACAAATACTCCAATATAAGGTCGAAAAACAAAATGCATGAGTCGCATGAAAGTACCGGGTGCTTCGAATAAACCCATTGGCATAACAAGCCATTCATATAAGCCAAATTTGGTCTTAAATGCGGTTTTCCATTCATCACCTTCTTGGATGCGTATTTGATAGTAGCCACTCTTAAGATCAATCTTAGAGAAAATTGTGGATCCGCTAAGCTCATCAAGCATATCATGTAGGTGTGGTATGGGGTAACGATAACACATGGTAATAACATTGATAGGACAGAAATCGGAACACATGCGAAATGTACCATCTTTCTTGGGAACAAGGATAACCAGGACGACACAAGGGCTCAAACTTTCTCGAACATGGCTATTGTTGATGAGTTGTTGTACTTGCCATTGGATCTCCTTGGTTTCCTCAGGGTTGACGCGGTATGGATCCTTGTTTGGAAGTGGAGCTCCGGGGATGAGGTTGATTCGGTTCTCGATGCCTCGTAGAGGAGGTAGACCCAGAGGTAGCTCGTCGGGGAAAACATCTTGGAATTCCCGCAATAGAGAAGACAACACTAAAGTAAGATTGTGATAGGTGTTAGCTTTTGGTGCCTCGTCCTTGCACAAAAGGACATAGTGCATGACATAGTGCCCAGTGAAAGTTCCTGTTTTGTGCTTGTTTTTTACTTCGTAGAATATCATTAGCAAACAAACTCCAAATGCCACGAAACTTTTTGTGGCGGTGCCAAATACTACAAAGAATTTAAGAGGCCTAGTCCCACATTTTTCCAAAGTCTTTTGGTAGCCCAAACCTTTCCCTAGCTGTCTCTGTTTTAAATAAAAAGAAAAAAGCAGAAAATCAGAAAAGAGAAAGGGCCTACCTGGCCTCTGGCCTAAGGCCCAGTATGACCCAGCCCACCAGGCGCCCTTGTCTCCCTTCACCTCTTTTCATGGGGGTGCTCAGATATTGTTGCTTCCGCTGACTCGTTTGTATTCCAACTTATGTATTCGAGCCCTCAAGGCTCCTGGCTCGTAATATAAAGCTTGTATTATTTCACTTTGTGTCTAGAGTTGTGTTGTGATATCTTCGCGTGAGTCACTGATCTTGATCATACGCATTTGCATGTATGATTAGTGTACGATTGAATCGGGGGCGTCACAAGTTGGTAATAGAGCCAACTGCCTGTAGGTAGCCCCCTTTCCAACTTTTTGGCCAAAGTTGAGTCTAGTCATTACAAAACTTTTACTAACATGGTTGTGCGGCTTACGGGCCCACATCGCCATCAGGTGGTATTAGGATCATTTACTCCTCAACCTTTACTCCAGGTCTCTGATCTCTCTTCTATTGGGGTTAAATGATTTTGGTAACTCTAACTCTAGGTTCTCATAACTTCCTCCTAGAGTTCCCCTCACTCTAGATGATTGCTTGGTACACCGAAAGATTCCGAAGATACTCTATAATGTTCTCTCAAGACTTTGTTCCCGTTGCTTTTGCAATTCCCTACCACCGAAATAGCCCTATGGACAAATACATACACCTTGCGTTCTTACTTTTATCCCCAATTGATCTTGTTATTACAAGATGCCCCGAAATTCTCTCTATTACTCCGACAATACTATGTGCCTACTGCCTTGCAGTTCTTTGCCACCCGAATACCCCTACGGATAATTTCTCGCACTTATCGAGTATCGGCTCATCCCCAGTTGATTAATGTATTTCACAAAAGTCTTCGAAATACCATTCGATCTTCCGAAAGTCCTTAGAAACCTATTTCTCTTGTTCTTCCTTACCTGCTTGCATTATGGTTAAGTCCATATGTCTAGCAATATTCCTTAAAATCCTTTGCGATTGTCATCCTTACCCTATTCATTCAACATGTGTGTGAATGCACACAATCATCAGTTGTTCCTTGTAAACTGTCATTCCAACTCAAACGTGATTCTAGACATGAGATGGTTCTCGGCAAATCAAACCTTGATTGATTGCCCATCTAATCCTATTCAACTTACTCATACTTAATCAGAGCATCTGATTTTGATACACCGATCTGGATATCGTAATTCATGTGTGTTTAAGCTTTGGAATTATCCCGAAATTTCTATAATCTGATCTCCTTGCATTCTTTCTTCTTATGGTTGGGTACCACCACCAGATCCTTTGTTGGGTTTTATCCGATAGCGTCCTTCATATTCAATAACCTTGTGAGGCTTTCCTCGGACATATACTGCCTTTGGTTAATTGTATCATCTGCTTTGTCAACCATGCACTATCTTCGAAGTTGTGTCTTTTACTCTTGAAGTTTATGGTATATATGTTCCTAAGATGTCCCTATGGGTTGGACCTATGCCTTCCCTAGTTCGTGTGAACCCGAGAGTTATCATGAGTCATACTCTTCTATTGTTACGCCAAATAAAATTTCAACTTTACAACTTCTTCGAAAACGAGATGTGAGTTAAAGGTTAAGCGTTGGTGAAGTGGGAATCGACCTTGAACTTCGTGTTCATGCCCATGGACATGATGTAGATCTTATCATGGAAGCCTCTCTTAGAATTAATTATCTCCTTGGTATAAGTTCATCTTATTTCTAGGATTTGGTCCTTTGCAACCGTGGTTCCAACCATGAGTGTTCTCCTTTGATTCCATTTCTCAAACGAGTTAAAGTACTTGTCTTCTGCACATCAATATGCCTACCCAACCTCGATTCTCCTCTACCTTCGAGTATTGCCCTCTGGTATCTCGAGGATATCATGCCATTGCACTACCTTAGTCACTCCACAGGTTGTGGATTGTCATCAACTAAGAACACCGAATAGTGAATCAAATCCACACTGTGATTCAGTATTCCTAGTAATCTGTTGCTGGGAAGTTTAATACTTCATTACGTCATTCCTAGCTTGATCAGCACATCACTATCGTACTAATTTTAACTGAGCTACCTGGTTCTCCTTCCCGGAGCAAAAATTTCGACGATGAGATAAGATTACGTTGATCTTCTTTGTCATATCATTTCGCCTTGAATAGGAAGCTTGATTCCGGGTTGGTGTCGTATCTGTGGTTCCTATAACCTTTCGCTTCATCATTCCTTTGACTTGATGTCATCGCCGATCGATTACATATTCATGGAACCTCTCCACAAATATGTCATGATCATCGTCAACATTCTAAGCTCTTCCAGGTTATCAATCGCATTCATGATGAGAAATACCATCCTTGCCCCCCTCGATGAATTGTTGTTGAGCCCGTGGGCCACATCCTCATCTTTTCCATGCTGAATTTGTATGACTTATTTTATAAGTTGTTTCCGATGGATCCTTTGTGTATCCAAAGTCTGAACTTTACCTGATGACCACGTCAATGCTATCTCAAAGCATGATTGTGGTACCCAAACATCAACAAGAACATTGGAAGCACAAATGCTAAATTTTCTTGATCAATTATCCAAACACCGTTGTATGGGTAAACCTCATCAAATTCCTTGCCCCTTTTTCTAAGTGGTTACATACTTGGAGTAATATCATGCTCGGCGTTTCCTTGTGAAAGATATACTCTTGATACCTGGGTATAAACACATTTTCCTTTCCATTGTTCTGTTTAATCTGATACTCACATTTTCCTTTCCATTGTTTTGTTTGACCTTCCTTGTGATCTATATGAGCTAAGCAGTAATATTTTACTGCTTATGCAAACACCTCTGTGTACAACTCTACCAGTAAGACCAAGTTACTATTGTTGAAGACCTTCCGGTAACCACCGATGGACTAGAACTTTGCCTAATGGTCCGCCTCGTTCTAACGAGCAGGAAACTGGTTGTCTTCATCCTCGCCCTTGGTACCAACATTCATGCCAACATAACTGATAGGCTATCCTATGACATGCCTTGCTATCATATCCGTGCAAGATGTGGCCACTCTTCCTACTTTGAACACACAAGGTGGTCCCATAACCCACAGTTCCACAGGATCGAAACTCGACTCTCTTGTACAACCTTGATTCCAAAATATTCCTTGCAGTTGGCTTCGTATGTAATTCACGAGCTAACTTCCTCACCGTGATTCATTCCGGTATCAGAGGCAACATCATTCCTCATTGCTCTGAACCCCTTTGTCACCTGTTATAGGCATCAGCTTGATACCTACCTGGTTGAAACTTGTTGAACCTCCTTATATCACTCTCAATTTGTTTCCTGGTGCTTCTAAAATCTCCTTCCTTGAGATAATTACCGGATGCCAATCCTTTCAGACATCTGTCCTTATAGTTTTCCCCTTATACCCTATTCGTAAGTACGATGGAATTTCTGAAGAAAGGATGAGGACTCCATCATGATGCCCTGATGCAGCGAATTGAAGACATCAATGTTAAGGATCAAACTCTTCGATGAGAGCAACACGAAAATGAACATTCGTTAGAATTTCATAACTAACTCTTCTCTCCTTACTCCACCTCTTAAATCTCGGGAGGAGATTTCTTGTAGTGGAGGAGATTTGTAACACCCCCAGTGTCATGCTATAGTAACCCTCTATGATTAAGCAAATCACTTTTCCTAGCAGTGTTTGATCACCTGTGATTCAAATATCATTTGAAATCCCACTTTGGAATAAAATTCAATTTGCAAGTGAAATATGAAGTTGCACAAAAGTTGCTGCAAAATAGTTCGTCATTTAGCCCAAATTCCGTAAGAAATGATTGTTAAGGAAACCAACATAACCTCCAAGCCAAGATGTACTATAGCAATTAAAATAGTGCCATTTCAACATTTTAAAACACTATTTTATTTATGCAAAATCCAAATGCGTTCAGTTGCCCCTCAAACTTTTTGTGGCAGTGCCAAATACTACAAAGAATTTAAGAGGCCTAGTACCACATTTTTTCAAAGTCTTTTGGTAGCCCAAACCTTTCCCTAGTTGTCTCTGTTTTAAATAAAAAGAGAAAATCAGAAAAGAGAAAGGGCCTACCTGGCCTCTGCCCAGCGCGGCCCAGCCCACCAGGCGCCCCTGTCTCCCTCCACCTCTGTTCATGGGGGTGCCATGGACGCCGTGCAGCCGCACATGGCCCGGATGGCCACGTGCCGGCCATCCGCTGCTGTCCCGCGCGGATAAGGTCGACGACGACACCCCTGCGAACCCTAGATCGCCTACTTCCCCTACGCGCCCCCTCCTTGGTCCTCTCCGCCTCGCCCCCTTCGCTAGATCTCTCCTCCAGTACACGTCCATGGCCTCACCACAGAGCTAACCTCGGCCACTGTCATCCCCAAGCCGCGCCACCGTGCCAGGAAGGACCGCTGCCAGCCGCTACGACCTCCGGTGCCACTAGACCGAGCCGGGCGTCACCGGAGCGTCCGCTCCATCATCGTCTTCCACCTCCGGACGTGTCGGAGATCACCGTCGATTCCGCCTCGGCTCTACGCTCCCGTTCCCCCACAGGCCTTTCATGAGCCGCTCGCTAAGCTCCACCCCTTCCTCTCCATGTCCTTGCTCTGTTTCCGCACCGTAGCAATCTATGCGTGACGCACCTCCATTGCCGTGCCATTGCTCCACTGTCGAGCTCGCTACCGTCGCGGCAGGGCCCGCCCCGGTCCGCTGAGCTCACCAACGCACTTGTGGCCTTGAGTTGTCGTCGTGGGAGTTGTGTGCTGTCCGTTTTGCCACCGCATTCATCGCTCACGAGCTCGCCGTGCTTAAGGTCCCCGCCACTCTCACCGCCGGCGACGTTCCGGCCATTCCCGAGTCCAACCGGTAGCGCCATCGCGTGCTTGACGTCGAGCCGCGTCGAACGTGCCTAACCATGGGTCCGGAGACCCACCGTAGTGCGTGTCTGAGGCTCGCCGGCATTCGTCCTCCATGAAAAGCCTTGCTGGAGCTGTTCTGGCGCCGGCGCCGACGTGGCACCCACGTGGCCGCGTCTGGGTCACTGGCAGCTAGGTCCCACGGGCCTAGTTGACCGGGTCAATTGTGCTAACTATGCACGGTTGACCCTGACAAGTGGTCCCCCTCTATTAATTAGTCTAAATACATTTTTATAAAATAACTTAATTAGTTAGACTAAATAGTCAGTGACATGTGGCGCCCAGTCCCTAATTAACTCCAGTTTAGTTTAATTTAGATTCTGTTAACCTACTATGAATGACAGGTGGGTCCCATTGGTCAGGTTTGACCTGGACCAACTGGGTTTGACTATTGACCTCACTCTGACATCGTGCTGACGTCATTATGCCTTTTTCTATCAATTTTAGTAATTAAAGTAATTCCAGAAATGTTTAAAAGCTTGGAAGAATCTTATGAAATAATCCGTAACTCGGATGAAAAAGTTCTATATATGAAAGTTGC
Organism: Triticum urartu; assembly: GCF_056163025.1. Classification (NCBI taxonomy): domain Eukaryota; kingdom Viridiplantae; phylum Streptophyta; class Magnoliopsida; order Poales; family Poaceae; genus Triticum; species Triticum urartu. The sequence goes on from NC_141876.1 coordinate 297,932,833, forward strand.
TCAGAAAAATCCTTGGAATCCGAATACGTGGTCCGTTGATCTACCACATGCCCCTAGCATGCTGAACATGGAACTGTCCCCTCTCTTTTGTCTGTCCAAAAATTGCCAAACGCCGGGAAAACCCCTCTAGACGTTTTCCCTCTCCGTCTGCAACATGTAGTACCGCGTTAGAACACCCCTAGATCTGCATATCATCATGTCATGCTTAGTGATACATCTGTTTGCTCTGTGTTTACTGTTTCTTCCCCCTCTTCTCTCCGGTAGACCCCGAGACCGATGCTGCTCCTGTGATCGACCACCGACGACCCTTCTTCCTTTTCAGTAGAGCTTCTAGGCAAGCAAACCCTCCATTGATCATATCGATATCGCCCATTCCCTTCTCTCTTATGCTTGCGTTAGAACTGCTACTGCCTTTTTTATGATCCTACTCTGATGCATAGCCTGTTTTTGTTACCTGCTTTCTTACCTTACCTACTTATCCTAAACTGTTTAGTATAGGTTGGTTAGAGATCCATCAGTGACCCCCACCTCGTCCCAGTTGCCCTGCTTTATGTTCGATGACTCCATCAACATGATTGACGTCCAGGCCCCGACACCGCACATCACCCCCCTTAGTTGTATGACTCTGTGGAGTTATTATCGAGTACAGAGGGTGATACCTCGTCAGCACTTCTAATGTAAACCTTGTAGTGTAGCTACTCGGCCGTGGTCATGGAGGGTGATTCCTCCTTCACCACTCCCGGTAACGACTCTGTCGTGAAACCTCTCAAGTGTGGACCATCGAGGGTGATCCCTCCAAGTCCACCTTGACGGTTACATCGAGTGCGAATCAATTGAGGGTGATTCCTTGGATTTCAACCTTGATGTTTCGTACACAAGGTTACTTTCACTTACCACAGAACCATGATGATATCGGGTCGGCCCGAGGGGTACTCGCGAGTGATGTGAAGCTGGGATGACCTGGAGGGTTCCCGAGAGATAATTACGTGGCACGGCCGAGCATTCTTAGCCCTTGTCGTAAGTCCACGAGACGGGGCGACGGGATCACATGATCGTGAGTCTCTTCTCGTTACCACACACTACCAAGACACTAACGGTTTGGATATTTGATCCGAGTAGGCCTCTGGCCTTTTCGCACCAAGCACCACGAAGGAATAGGTACGACACTCTGTGTCATATGATTCTTCCGAAAGCTCACTGACGTCAGTGACTGAGTGGCGCGCGCCGGGTTGGACTGGTTAAGCCTGCACTTTTATAAGGGGGCTAGGTCTGCTCAATGGCCATGTTCACAACGCGTAGGATTGCAAAGGATGATTGGCCCATGACCGCTTCACATTTAGGATGTAAATCGGCATGCTGGCCTCTCTGTTCAGCCTAGGTAGGACTACGGCGTGTTGATCGGCCGAGGCCGGTCATGACCTGATGGTGTGTCCAGCCGGAGTTGATCGAGCGTGTTGGGTAAGTTTGTGCACCCCTACAGGGAAGATTAATCTATTCGAATAATCGGGTCCACGGTAACGGACGCTCGGAGTTGTATCCCGATCAATACAACTAGAACTTGATGCTGAGGCATGTAATGGAAATGATGGCTTCGGGAATGTTTTCTCACAGGGAGGCGATGTTACAACATACTTACTAATATTATAATATGCCACTCTTATCTCTTATGATGCCGCAAGATGCTTGAAGATGCTAGTTTTCGAATGTGAGGCTTTCCCCTTCTCTTCTGGCATTCTGCAGTTCAGTCCGCAGATACTATCCATTTCATTGATACCTATGCATATGTAGTGTAGATCCTTGCTTGCGAGTACTTTGGATGAGTACTCATGGTTGCTTTGCAACCTCTTTTCCCCCTTTTCCATTCTTCTTGGATGTTGCAACCAGATGGTGGAGCCCAGGATCTAGACGCTATCGTCGACAACGACTACTACTACACCGAGCGTGGCTACTACTACGTGGGGCCACCGTCGACCAGGAGTAGTTAGGAGGCTCCCAAGCAAGAGGCTTTGAATTTTTGATCATTGATACTTTTGTGCTAGACTTCTTAAGGCAAACTTGTTTAACTTATCTTTGTAATCGGATATTGTTGCTTCCACTAACTCTTTTGTATTTGAGCTTATGTATTCGAGCCCTCGAGGCCCCTGGTTTCTAATATAAAGCTTCTATTATTTCACTTTATATCTAGAGTTGTGTTGTGATATCTTCTCGTGAGTCCTTGATCTTGATCGTACACATTTGCGTGTATGATTAGTGTATGATTGAATCATGGGCGCCACAAGTTGGTATTAGAGCCGACTGCATGTAGGTAGCTCCCTTTTCAACTCCTTGGCTGAAGATGAGTCTAGTCATTACAAAACTTTTACTAACATGGTTGCGCAGCTTACGGGCCCATGTCGCCATTGGGTGGTATTAGGATCATCTACTCCTCAACCTTCTCCAGGACTCTGACCTCTCTTCTATTGGGTTAAATGATTTTGGTAACTCTAAATCTAGGTTCTCATAACTTCCTCCCGGAGTTCCCCTCACTCCAGATGATTGCTTGGTACACTGAAGGATTCCGAAGATACTCTCCGATGTTCTCTCAAGACTTTGTGCCCGTTGCTTTTACAATTCCCTACCACCGAAATATCCCTATGGATAAATACATACACATGTCATTCTTACTTTTATCCCCAGTTGATCTTGTTATTACAAGATGCCCCGAAATTCTCTCTATTACTCCGACAATACTATGTGCCTACTGCCTTGCAGTTCTTTGCCACCAGAATACCCCTACGAAAAATTTCTCACACTTATCGAGTATCCGCTCATACCCAGTTGATTCATGTGTTTCAAAAAAGTCTTCTAAATACCATTTGATCTTCTGAAAGTCCTTAGTAGTCTATTTCTATTGTTCTTCCTTACCTACTTGCAGTATGGTAAGGTCCATATGTCTAGCAATATTCCTTCAATTCCTTTGTGATTGTCGTCCTTACCCTATTCATTCAACATGTGTGTGAATGCGCGCAATCATCAGTTGTTCCTTGTAAATTGTCCTTCCAACTCAGACGTCATTCTAGACATGAACTGGTTCTCGGCAAATCAAACCCTGATTGATTGCCCATCTAATCCTATTCAACTTACTCATACTTAATCATAGCATTTGATTTTGATAAACCAATCTGGATATCATAATTCCTTTGTATTTAAGCTTTGGAATTATCCTGAAATTTCTATAATCTGATCTCCTTGCATTCTTTCTTCTTCTGGTTGGGTACCGATGCTAACATCAGATCCCTTGTGGACCACCAGATCCTTTGTTGGGTATTATCCAACAGCGTCCTTCATATTCAATAAACTTGTGAGACTTTCCTCGGACACATAATGCCCTTGGTTAATTGTATCCTCTGCTTTGTCAACCATGCTCTATCTTTGAACTTGTGTCTTTTACTCTTGAAGTTTATGGTATATGTTCCTAAGATGCCCCTATGGGTTGGACCTATGCCTTACCTAGTCCGTGTGAACCTGAGAGTTATCATGAGTCATACTCTTCTATTGTTATGCTAGATAAAATTTCAACTTTACAACTTCTTCGAAAATGAGAAGTGAGTGAAAGGTTATGCGTTGGACAAGTGGGTGTCGACCTTGAACTTTGTGTTCATGCCCATGGACATGATGTAGATCTTATCATGGAAGCTTCTCTTAAAATTAATTATCTCCTTGGTATAAGTTCATCTTATTTCTGGGATTTGGTCCTTTGCAACTGCGATTCTGACCATGATTGTTCTCCTTTGATTCCATTTCTTAGGCAAGTTAAAGTACTTGCCTTCTGCAGATCAATACGCTTGCCCAACCTCGATTCTTCTCTACCTTCGAGTATTACCCTCTGGTATCTCGAGGATATCATGCCATTGCACTACATCTTATGAACTTTTGATGAAGTAATACATTTCCCTGTCATAGTCACTCCATGGTTTCCGGGTTGTCATCAACTAAGAACACTTAATAGTGAATCAAATCCACACTGTGATGCAGTATTCCTAGTAATCTGTTGCTGGGAAGTTTAATACTTCATTATGTCATTCCTAGCCTGATCGGCTACATCACTGTCATACTAATTTTAACTGAGCTACATGGTTCTTCTTCCCGGAGCACAAATTTCGACGATGAGGTAAGCTTATGTTGATCTTCTTTGTCATATTGTTTCTCCTTGAATAGGAAGCTTGCTTCCTATTTGGTGTCGTATCCGTGGTTCCAATAACCTTTCGCTTCATCATTCCTTTGACTTGATGTCATCCCGATCGATTACATCTTCGTGGAACCACTCGAAAAATATGTCGTGATCATCATGAACATTCTAAGCTTTTCCAGGTTATCAATCGAATTCATGATGAGAAATACCATCCTTGCCCCCCTCGATGAATTGTTGCTGAGCCCGTGGGCCACATCCTCATCTTTTCCATGCTGAATTTGTATGACTTATTTTATAAGTTGTTTCCGATGGATCCTTTGTGTATCCAAAGTCTGAACTTTACCTAGTGACCATGTCACTACTATGTCGAAGCATGACTGTGGTACCCAAACATCAACAAGAACAATGGAAGCACAATGCTAATTTTTCTTTATCAATTATCCAAACACCGTTGTATGGGTAAACCTCATTAAATTCCTTGCCCCTTTGTCTAAGTGGTTACATTCTTGGAGTACTATCATGCATATCATGCTCGGCGTTTCCTTGTGAAAGATATACTCTTGATACTTGGGTATAAACACATTTTCCTTTCCATTGTTCTATTTAATCTGATACTCACATTTTCCTTTCCATTGTTTTGTTTAACCTTCCTTGCGATCTATATGATCTAAGCAGTAATATTTTCCTGCTTATGCAAACACCTCGGTGTACAACACAGCCAGTAAGACCTTGTTACTATTGTTGATGACCTTCCGGTAACCACCAATGGAGGAGAACATTGCCTAATGGTCTGCCTGGTTCCAACGATCAGGAAAATGGTTCTCTCTGTCCCTCGCCCTTGGTACCAACATTGATGCCAACATAACTGACAGGCTATCCTATGACATGCCTTGCTATCATATCCATGCAAGATGTCACCACTCTTCCTACTCTGAACACACAAGGTGGACCCATTACCCACAGTTCCACAGGATCGAAACCCGACTCTCCTGTACAACCTTGATTTCGGAACATTCTTTGCACTTGGCTTCATATGTAATTCACGAGCTAACTTCCTCACCATGATTCATTCCGGTATCAGAGGCAACATTATTCCTCATTGCTCTGAACCCCTTCATCGCATGTTATAGGCATCAGCCTGATACCTACCTGATTGAAACTTGTTGAACCTCCTTACATCACTCTTGATTTGTTTCCTGGTGCTTCTAAAATCTCCTTCCTTGAGATAATTACCTGATGCCAATCCTTTCAGACATTCGTCCTTATAGTTTTCCCCTTAGAGCCTATTCGTAAGTACGATGGAGTTTCTGAAGAAAGGATGAGGACTTCATCATGATGTCCTGATGTAGCGAATTGAAGACATCAACATTATGGATCAAACTCTTCGATGAGAGCAACACGAAAATGAAGATTCGTTGGAATTTCATAACCAACTCTTCTTTCCTTACTCCACCTCTTAAATCTCGGGACGAGATTTCTTGTAGTGGAGGAGATTTGTAACACCCACAGTGTCATGCTATAGTAACTCTCTATGATTAAGCTAATCACTTTGCTAAGCAGTGATTGATCACCTTTGATTCAAATATCATTTGAAATCCCACTCTGGAATCAAATTCAATTTGCAAGTGAAATATGAAGTTGCACAAAAGTTGCTGCAAAATAATTCATCATTTAGCCCAAATTCCATAACAAATAATTGTTAAGGAAAACAACATCACCTCCAAGCCAAGATGGACTATAGCAATTAAAACGGTGCCATTTTAGCATTTTAAAATGCTATTTATTTGTGCAAAATCCAAATGGGTTTAGTTGCCCCTCAAACTTTTTTGTGGTAGTGCCAAATACTACAAAGAATTTAAGAGGCCTAGTCCCACATTTTTTCAAAGTATTTTGGCAGCCCAAACCTTTCCCTAGCTGTCAATGTTTTAAATAAAAAGAGAAAAGCAGAAAATCGGAAAAGAGATAGGGCCTACCTGGCCTCTGGCCTAAGGCCGAGCGCGGCCCAGCCCACCAGGCGCCCTTGTCTCCCTCCACCTTTGTTCACAGGGGCGTCGTGGACGCCGTGCAGCCACACATGGCCGGGATGGCCACGTGCCGGCCATCCGTTGCTGTCCCGCACGGATAAGGTTGCCGACGATGCCCCTACCAACCCTAGATCGCCTACTTCCCCTCGCGCCCCCTCACTGGTCCTCTTCGCCTCGCCCCCTAGCCAGATCCCTCCTCCCGTACGCGTCCATGGCCTCACCGTCATGCTGACCTTGGCCATCGTAGTCCCCAAGCCACACCACTGTGCCAGGAAGGACCGCCGCCAGCCACTATGACCTCTGGTGCCACTAGACCGAGCCGGGAATCAACGCAACGTCCGCTCCATCGTCGTCTTCCACCTCTGGATGTGCTGGAGATCACCGTCAATTCTGCCTCGCCTTTGTACTCCCGTTCCCCCATAGGCCTTTTGTGAGACACTCGGTGAGCTCCACACCTTCCTCTCTGTGTCCTTGCTTCGTTTCCGTGCCGTAGCCACCTATGCGCAACACGCCGCCATTGTCGTGCCACTACTCCGCTGTCGAGCTCGCTACCGTTGCGGTAGGGCGCGTCCCGGTCCACCGAGCTCCCCAACGCACTTCTGGCCTCGAGTAGTCATTGTAGGAGTTGTGCGCCATCTGTTGCCGCCGCATTCATCGCTCACGAGCTCGCCGTGCTTCAGGTCCCCGCCACTCTAGCCGTAGGCGATGTTCCGGCCATCCCCGAGTCCAACCGGTAGCGCCATCGTGCGCGCGACGTCGAGCCCCGTCGAACGCGCCTACCCACGGGTCTGGAGACCCACCATAGCGTGAATCCGAGGCTTGCCGGCATTCGGCCACCGCGAAAAGCCTCGCCGGAGTTGTTCCGGCGCTGGCGGCCACGTGGCCGCGTCTGGTTCACTGGCAGCTAGGTCCCACGGGCCCAGTTGGCCAGGTCAACTTTCCTGACTGTGCAAGGTTGACCCTGACAAGTGGGTCCCCCCTCTGTTAATTACTCTAAATACGTTTTTATAAAATAACTTAATTAGTTAGACTAAATAGTCAGTGACATGTGGCACCCATTCCCTAATTAACTCCAGTTTAGTTTAATTTAGATTTTGTTAACCTACTATGAATGACAGGTGGGTCCCATTGGTCAAGTTTGACCTGGATCAGCTGGGTTTGACTGCTGACCTCATGCTGATGTCAGTATGCCTTTTTTGTTGATTTTAGTAATTAAAGTAATTCCAAAAATGTTTAAAACTTTGGAAAAATCTTATAAAATAATCCGTAACTCGGATGAAAAAGTTTTATATATGAAAGTTGCTCAAAAAAATCAAATGAATCCAAATATGTGGTCCGTTCATTGGTCACATGCCCCTAGCATGCTGAACATGGAACTGTCCCATCTCTTTCCTTTGTCTGAAAATTGCCAAATGCCGAGAAAACCCCTCCGGACGTTTTCCCTCTCCGTCTGCAACGTGTAGTGCCGCGTTAGAACACCCCCTAGCTCTGTATATCATCATGTCAGCCTAGTGATGCATCTGTTTGCTCTGTATTTACCGTTTATTCCCATCTTCTCTTCGGTAGACCCCGAGACCGATGTTGCCCCTGTGATCGACCACCGACGACCCTTCTTCCTTTTCAGCAGAGCTACTAGGCAAGCAAATCCCCCCATTGATCATTTCGATATCGCCCATTCCCTTCTCTCTTATGCTTGTGTTAGAACTGCTACTGCTTTTTATATGATCTTACTCTGATGCATAGCCTATTTTTGTTACCGGCTTTCTTACCTTACCTGCTTATCCTAAACTGTTTAGTATAGGTTAGTTAGAGATCCATTAGTGACCCCCGCCTTGTCCCAGTTGCCCCGCTTTACATTCGATGACTCGATCAACGTGATCGACGTCCAGGCCTCGACACCGCACACCACCCCCTTAGTTGTATGACTCTGCAGAGTTATTATCGAGTGTCGAGGGTGATACCTCGTCAGCACTTCTAATGTTAACCATGTAGTGTAGCTACTCGGTCGTGGTCATCGAGGGTGATTCCTCCTTCACCATTCCCTGTAACGACTCTGTCGTGGAACCCCTCAAGTGTGGACCATCGAGGGTGATTCCTCCAAGTCCACCTTGACGGTTACATCGAGTGGGAATCCACTGAGGGTGATTCCTCGGGTTCCCCCCTTGGTGTTTTGGACACACGGTTACTTTGACTTACCACAGAACCATGATGATATCGGGTCGGCCCCGAGGGGTACCCGCGAGTGATGTGAAGTTAGGTTGACCTGGAGGGTACCCGAGATATAATTACGTGGCATGGCCGGGCATTCTTAGCCCTAGTCGTAAGTCCACGAGATGGGGCGATTGTGTGTCTCTGTTCGTTACAGCACACTACCAAGACACTAATGGTTTGGGTATTTGATCCGAGTTGGCCTCTGGCCTTTTCACACTAACCACCACGCGGGAATAAGTATGGCACTCTGAATCATACGATTCTTTCAAAAGCTCACTGACGTCAGCGACTGAGTGGCGCGCGCCAGTTGGACTGGTTAAGCCTGCACTTGTATTAGGGGGCTAGGTCTACTCATCGGCCGCGTTCGCAATGCGCAGGATTTCAAAGGACGATTGGCCCATGACCCCTTCGCATTTTGGATGTAGACCCACATGCTGGCCTCTCTGTTGAGCCTTGGTAGGACTACGGCGTGTTGATCGACTAAGGCCGGTCATGACCTGATGGTGTGTTCGATCGGAGTTGATCAAATGTGTTGCGTTAATTTGTGCACCCGTGCAGGGAAGTTTAATCTATTCGAATAGTCGGGTCCACGGAAACGGACGCTCGTAGTTGTATCCCGATCGATACAACTAAAACTTGATGCTGAGGCATGTAATGGAAATGATGGCTCCGGGATAGTTTTCACACAGGGAGTCGAGGAAGTGATCTTTGGGCGATGTTACAACATACTTACTAATATTATAATTTGCCACTCTGATCTCTTCTGATGCCGCAAGATTGAAAGTGCAACTATCCCTAGGTGGTTTTGGTAATTCCTAACAACATATAGCTCATTGAGCTAATGCTATTCCAAGAATAATATTTCAGGAAAAGCTCAATGAATGGCATGGCATGGATGAGGAAAGTGGACCCCTCAAAATACTAAGGACAAAAAGATTGGCTCAAGCTCAAAGCTCAAGACTCTACATTTTATATTTTAGTGATCCAAGATCACATTGAGTCTATAGGAAAAGCCAATACTATCAAGGAGGGATGAGGTATTGTTCAATGAGGTTCTTGCTTCATAGTGCTTAGTGATATGCTCCAAAACCCTCAACTACCTTCCCACATCCACATATGACCTAAACCAAAAGTCAAACTCGACCCCACCGATTCTTTCTATCCGGAGCCGCCGAGTTTCAAATGTAATAGCCACTGCCACAAACCCTAGGCAAATCGGTCTCACAGATAGGGATTTCGGTCACACCGAGATGGGGTTGTAATCTCTCTGTTTCCCTTTGTAACATTTTGGTCCTACCGAAATGAGCGATCGGTCCCACCGAGATTGCAATGTAAACTCTCTGTGTTCCCTTCGTAACGTTTCGGTCTCACCGAAATGAGCGATCGGTCCCACCGAGTTTACCTGACCAACTCTCTGGTTAGCTTATTACTAAAATCGGTCCCACCGAGTTTGTGTAAATCGGTCACACCGAGATTACGTTATGCCCTAACCCTAACCATATCGGTCCTACCGAGTTGCATCTCAGTCCCATCGAAAATCCTAACGGTCACTAGGTTTGCTAAATCGGTCCGACCGAGTTTCTCAATTCGGTCTCACCGAGATTGGTAAATTGTGTGTAACGGTTAGTTTTTGTGTGGAGGCTATATATACCCCTCCACCCACTCTTCATTCATGGAGAGAGCCATCAAAACATACCTGCACTTCCAATACACATTTTCTGAGAGAGAACCACCTACTCATGTGTTGAGGCCAAGATATTCCATTCCTACCATATGAATCTTGATCTCTAGCCTTCCCCAAGTTGCTTTCCACTCAAATCCTCTTTCCACCAAATCCAAATCCTGTGAGAGAGAGTTGAGTGTTGGGGAGACTATCATTTGAAGCACAAGAGCAAGGAGTTCATCATCAACACACCATTTGTTACTTCTTGGAGAGTGGTGTCTCCTAGATTGGCTAGGTGTCACTTGGGAGCCACCGACAAAGATTGTGGAGTTGAACCAAGGAGTTTGTAAGGGCAAGGAGATCGCCTACTTCGTGAAGATCTACCGCTAGTGAGGCAAGTCCTTCATGGGTGATGGCCATGATGGGATAGACAATGTTGCTTCTTCGAGGATCCTTCGTGGGTGGAGCCCTCCGTGGACTCGTGCAGCCGTTACCCTCCATGGGTTGAAGTCTCCATCAACGTGGATGTATGATAGCACTACTTATCGGAACCATGACAAAAACATCCGTGTCTCCAATTGCGTTTGAATTCTCCAAACCCTTCCCTTTACATTCTTGCAAGTTGCATGCTTTACATTTCGCTGCTCATAGACTCTTTGCAGGCTTGCTTGAATTGTGTTAAGATTGCTTGACTTGTGCTAAGATAGCTAAAGTCTGCCAAAGACTAAAATTGGGAAAAGGATAGATTTTTAATTGGTCAAGTAGTCTAATCACCCCCTCTAGACATACTTTCGATCCTTCAAGTGGTATCAGAGCTCTGGTCTCCATTTGCTTTGATTTCCATAGCTGCTGGTGGTCATAGCCTTGGTTTCACAACCTAGGAGAGTATGGCGTCTTGATACGTCTCCGTCGTATCTACTTTTCCAAACACTTTTTCCCTTGTTTTGGACTCTAACTTTTATGATTTGAATGGAACTATCCCGGACTGACGCTGTTTTCAGCAGAATTGCCATGGTGTTGTTTTATGTGCAGAAAACAAATATTCTCGGAATGACCTCAAACTCCACAAAACATCTTAGAAAAAATAATAATAAATCCTCGCCAAAGATGAAGACCAGGGGGCCCACACCCTTCTCACGAGGGTGGGGGGCGCGCCCCCCCTAGGGCACGCCCCCTACCTCATGGGCCCCCTGGATGCCCTCCGACGCCAACTCCAACTCTATATATTTGCTTTCGGAGAGAAAAAAATTAGAGAGAAGAAATCATCGCGTTTTACGATACGGAGCCGCTGCCAAGCCCTAAAACCTCTCGGGAGGGCTGATCTGGAGTTCGTTCGGGGCTCCGGAGAGGGGGATTCGTTGCCGTCGTCATCATCAACCAACCTCCATCACCAATTTCATGATGCTCACCACCGTGCGTGAGTAATTCCATCGTAGGCTTGCTGGACGGTGATGGGTTGGATGAGATTTATCATGTAATCGAGTTAGATTTGTTAGGGTTTGATCCCTAGTATCCACTATGTTCTGTGATTGATGTTGCTATGACTTTGCTATGCTTAATGCTTGTCACTAGGGCCCGAGTGCCATGATTTCAGATCTGAACCTATTATGTTTTCATGAATATATGTGAGTTCTTGATCCTATCTTGCAAGTCTATAGTCACCTACTATGTGTTATGATCCGGCAACCCCGAAGTGACAATAATCGGGACCACTCCTGGTGATGACCATAGTTTGAGGAGTTCATGTATTCACTATGTGCTAATGCTTTGTTTCGGTTCTCTATTAAAAGGAGGCCTTAATATCCCTTAGTTTCCAATAGGACCCCGCTGCCACGGGAGGGTAGGACAAAAGATGTCATGCAAGTTCTTTTCCATAAGCACGTATGACTATATACGGAATACATGCCTACAATACATTGATGAATTGGAGCTAGTTCTGTGTCACCCTATGTTATGACTGTTACATGATGAACCGCATCCGGCATAATTATCCATCACTGATCCGGTGCCTACGACTTTTCCGTACACTGGTTCTCGCTTATTTACTTTCCCGCTGCTACTGTTACAATCACTACAAAATACCAAAAACATTACTTTTGCTGTCTTTACTTTTGTTGCCGCTACCACCACTATCATATTACTTTGCTACTAAAAACTTTGCTGCAGATACTAAGTTTCCAGGTGTGGTTGAATTGACAACTCAGCTGCTAATACTTGAGAATATTCTTTGGCTCCCCTTGTGTCGAATCAATAAATTTGGGTTGAATACTCTACCCTCGAAAGCTATTGCGATCCCCTATACTTGTGGGTTATCAAGACCAATTTCTGGCACCGTTGCCGGGGAGCATAGCTCTATTCTTTGAGTCACTTGGGATTTATATCTGCTTATCATTATGAAGAACTTGAGAGATCAAAAAACCAAGATTTATGCCTCAACTACGAGGGGAGGTAAGGAACTTCCATCTAGCTCTGCACTTGATTCACCTTCTGTTATGAGTAAGTTAGCGACACCTACACCTGCTTCTGCTATTCGTTCTGATATGTCGCATGTTATTGATGATGCCACTTCTGCTATTCATGATACTTATGATGAAACTTCTTCTATGCCTGGTACTACTATGCCCCTTGGTGAATTTCTTGATGAACAAATTGCTAGGGCTAGAGAAAAATAAATTATTGAATCTGAATACGATGATGATAGTGATGATGAAAATATGCCTGTTATTCCTGAGGGTTATCTTTTTGATATGGAATCTTCTGCCGCTATTTTAGCTTGCAAGGATAGATATGAGCTTAAGAGTTTATTAATTAAATGGAACAAAGAATCACTTAGAGATAAAATGAAACCTGACCCTGCTTTTGCTACTTCACCTATATGTGTTTCCGATAAGGATTATGAATTCTCTATTGATCCTAATATAATTACTTTGGTTGAATCTGATCCGTTTTATGGCTATGAATCTGAAACTGTTGTGGCACATCTTACTAAGTTAAATGATATAGCTGTCCTATTCACTAATGATGAGAGATCGCGTTACTTCTATATACTCAAAATATTTCCGTTCTCATTAAAGGGTGATGCTAAGATATGGTTTAATTCTCTTGATCCTAGTTGTGTGCGTAGTCCCCAGGATATGATTTATTACTTCTCTGCTAAATATTTCCTTGCTCATAAGAAACAAGCTGCTTTGAGGGAAATATACAACTTTGTGCAAATTAAAGAAGAGAGTCTCCCACAAGATTGGGGGAGACTTCTCAAGTTACTTAATGCTTTGCCTGATCATCCTCTTAAGAAACCCGAAATACTTGATATCTTTTATAATGGACTAACCGATGCTTCCAGAGATTACCTGGATAGTTGTGCTGGTTCTCTTTTCAGGGAAAGAACACCAGATGAAGCTGAAATTCTATTGAATAATATGTTGACAAATGAAAATAATTGGGCACCTCCTGAGCTAGCTCCTGAGCCAACTCCTGCTCCAATTATTGAGCCTATTCCTAAACCAACTCCGAAGAAGAGAGGTGTTCTATTTCTCAGTCCCGAAGATATGCAAGAGGCAAAGAAATCTATGAAAGAAAAAGGTATTAAAGCTGAAGACGTTAAGAATTTACCTCCTATTGAAGAAATACATGGTCTTAATATACCGCCTGTTGAAGAAACATATGATCTCAATTCTTTATTTATTGAAGAACCTCCTGACCCCGATATCTTGACATAGGTAGTAAAGGTAAATTCTCTCTATAGATATGATAAAGCTGAAGTCCCTCCTACTAAAATTGCTAGTCAGTGCTTGGATAAGTTTGATAACTTTATGTTTAAGCAAGCCGACTTCAATTCTTATTTTGGTAGACAATTAAAATAAAAATTCTTATATGATTAGACACTTGGGTGATTATATGGCTGATATGAAAGGTGAACTTAAACTTGTTAGCAAACATGCTTCTATGGTTACCACTCAAATAGAACAAGTACTTAAGGCTCAAAAAGAAGTGCTTGATGAAATGAATAGTAAGAAAAATGATTATGCTGTTAGAGTGGCTACTAGAACTGGTAGAATGACTCAGGAACCTTTGTATCCTGAAGGCCACCCTAAGAGAATCGAGCAAGATTCTCAGAGAAATAATATTGATGTTCCTAGTTCTTCTAAAAAGAAGAAAAAGAAAAATGATAGAACTGTGCAAACTTCTAGTGAACCTATTGCTGAACCACCTGATAATCCAAATGATACCTCTATGTCTGATGCTGAAACACAATCTGGTAATGAACATGAACCTAATGAAAATATTAATAATGATGTTCATGATGATGCTCAACCTAGTAATGATAATGATGTAGAAATTGAACCTGCTGTTGATCTTGATAACCCACAATCAAAGAATCAACGTTATGATAAAAGAGACTTTGTTGCTAGGAAACATGGTAAAGAAAGGGAACCTTGGGTTCAAAAACACATGCCTTTTCCTCCGAAACCATCCAAGAAAAAGGATGATGAGGATTTTGAGCGCTTTGCTGAAATGATTAGGCCTATCTTTTTGCGTATGCGATTAACTGATGTGCTCAAAACAAATCCTTATGCTAAATATATGAAGGATATCATTACTAATAAAAGAAAGATACCGGAAGCTGAGATTTCCACCATACTTGCTAATTATACTTTTAAGGGTGGAATACCAAAGAAACTTGGAGACCCCGGAGTACCTACTATACCTTGCTCCATTAAAAGAAATTATATTAAAACGGCTTTATGTGATCTTGGAGCTGGTGTTAGTGTTATGCCTCTCTCTTTATCGTAGACTTGACATGAATAAGTTGACACCTACTGAAATATCTTTGCAAATGGCTGATAAATCAACAGCTATACATGTCGATACTTGCGAGGATGTGCCTGTTGTGGTTGCAAACGTTACTATTTTATCGGACTTTGTTATTCTTGATATTCCCGAGGATGATAGTATGTCTATTATTCTTGGAAGACCTTTTCTTAATACTACAGGGGCTGTTATTGATTGCAACAAAGGCAATGTCAATTTTCATGTTAATGGTAATGAGCATACGGTACACTTTCCGAGGAAACAAGCTCAAGTTCATAGTATCAATTCTATCGGAAAAATTCCATCGATTATATTTGGGGGTTTTTGAATTTCCACTTCCAACTGTCAAGAAGACATATGATATACTTATTATTGGGGATGTGCATATCCCCGTTGAGGTAACCTAGTGTTATTCGAAATTTCTCTGGTTTCATGATTATCGGAATGAGTTTGTTAACAAGACTTGATCAACCTTGTTAGTGGATTCTTTTTGATGAGCATGAGATGGATGAAACTAGAAGCACAAACTTCTGTACCCTCTCTATACTTTCTGTTATTTATATTAAATAAAGTAAAAATAGTATTTTCAGTCTGTTTCCTGGCTTATCCGTGCAATATAAAAATATCCCGAAAATAAAAGTCCTCAGAATGCCATGCCAATTTAATATGATTTTTTCGGGAATATTTGAGGATTTACTGTGCAAAAATTACCGTGGGAGGAGCTGCCACCTGGCCACGAGGGTGGTGGGCGCCCCCCCTCTAGGGTGCGCCCCCTGCCTCATGGGCCCACGGTGGCCCTCCTCCACTTATCCCAAGACCCATCTTCTTCCTCTGTCTCACACAAACCCTAAAAACCAACTCAAGAACGAGTTCCAGCCACTTTTGCTATGATTTTCGATCTCCTTGCTCAAAGCACATATCGCAAAACTGCTTGGGGAGATTGTTCCTTGGTATGTGACTCCTCCATTGGTCCAATTAGTTTTTGTTCTAGTGCTTTATTCTTTGCAAATTTGTGCTCCATAGGTGACCATGTTCTTGAGCTTGCATGTCATATTTATATGGTTCCAAGTAGTCCTAATGCTTGATTTAGGCTCTAGGCACTTGTAGGAGTAGTAGCTATTAGTTTTATTGAAGTTGGTTCACTTTTGTTTGAAGTTACTAAAAATTTCAGGTTATTTCAGAAAAATAATGAGGAGATTTTTGAGGGGCTCATCGAGCCAAAGCTCGAAGGAAAAGGCACTGAAGCCTAAGTATAATTTGCCGCGCACCGCGGAGGTTCGGGCGTGTGAATGGCCTTCTGAGGATTTCTTGAGAGCAGCCGGGATTTATGAAGATTTTCATGAATTGTCTCATGATGCAAGCCTCACCACTTTCCTCCACGACCAATGCGATCAGTATCTCTTACTCACAAATACCTTTGTGCAAAACTTTCATTTTCATTCTAGGAACTCACCACCTACGGTGGAGTTTCATTTATATGATGAGCATAAGGAGATGTTACTTTATGATTTCTGTCGGATTTGTTTAGTCCCTTTTGAGGGCAAGACATAAGAACCACATTATGATGATGTGGTTGGGTTTATTGATACTATCACTGTAGGAGAAACTAGGAAGGTTTCCGATGCACAAATCACTAGCATACATTTTCCTGTTTTACGTTACTTTGCATTATTTGCTAGTCATTGCTTAACTGGACGCGGAAACTGTGGAAACCTTAGTATCCCTGATATTATTATTTTCTCCAAGGTTAATACAGTGATAACACTTTTAGTACGGGCGGTATTATTGCTAGACGGTTAAGTATGAACCGTACCAAAGGCCCCATCTTTGAAGGCATCTATGCTACACGCCTAGCCGTACATTTTAACATACCTATTAGGCATGCTGAGAAGGAAGAAAAAGTGTTACCTCATGTTTATTTAGATTATAAAAGTATGGTGGCGCATGATTTTATTGTTAATAATAGGGTAGGAGAGCTTAAATATCAATTGTTCTTTAATAAACATCATCCTGAGATTATTACCTTGCCTGCTCCTTCTTTGTTTGATTTGACTGTAGGCAAGTACCTTGTTCCGTTGACGGCTATCCATGCCTACCGGAACCCTGCACCAGCCGAGGAGCCAGAACCGGAACCACAATTTGATCCTTCACGACAGTCTAACTATCAGTGGGATCCGGAGATGATTGCCAGCCAGTGGCAATCGGAGCCTTCTTCTTCCTCATCGCAGTATGACCCCAACTATTATTATGGATATCCGCCAGGCCAGTCGTGGCCATAGACCAACTTAGGCCAAAAGCCTAAGCTTGGGGGAGTACGTATTTCTCACCGACATTACATTTATGTTCACACACACTCATTGCTAGATGTCGGTGCTCATACTTTTTCATTGTAATATCCATGCTAGTTTATTTTCTTTTTCCTGCATTCTTCTTGTGTGTTTGTTAAACCTTAAGAAAAAAAATTAGTAGTAGTTTATTTTTCTGCTGTAGTAGTAATAATTAAAATGAAAACCCAAAAATATTTCCCGTTCTTCTTTTGCTTGTTGGGAGTTTTCCCGTGTAAATAGTTTTATTTCTTTTCTTTTCTTTGGGGGTCAGTAGGAGAAGACCATAATTAAATTGTTGAAGTGGCTCTTATATGCATTATTGTTGATTTAACCCAGAGCCCGTATTGCCTTCTCTTCTCCTGTTTATTGAATGCTCGCAGATTCCAGCTTAGTCCAATGCACGTACACTCTTATTATTATTCACATCATTCGGTCGTGCAAGTGAAAGGCAATTATGATGATATATGATGGACTGACTGAGATGAGAAAAGCTGGTATGAACTCGACCTCTTTTGTTTTTGTAAATATGATGAGTCCCTCGTTCTTGATTCAGCTTATTATGAATAAACATGTTTGCAATGACGATCGTAGTTGCTTGTGCCATGCTTGATTAGCTATGAGTTATAATGGTTTACCTTGTGTGCTAACATGCTATTGAGATGATTATGATGTGGTATGATGGGGTGGTATCCTCCTTTGAATGATTTAAGTGACTTGACTTGGCACATGTTCACGCATCTAGTTGAAACAAATCAACATAGCCCTCACGATATTTATTTTCATGGTGGATTATATCCTACTCATGCTTGCATCCAATGTTTATTAATTTTAATGCATGTACATGGCTGTTGTCGCTCTCTAGTTGGTCGCTTCCCAGTCTTTTGCTAGCCTTCACTTGTACTAAGGGGGAATACTACTTGTGCATCCAATCCCTTAAACCCCAAAGTTATTCCAGATGAGTCCACTATACCTTCCTATATGCGGTATCTACCTGCCGTTCCAAGTAAATTTGTATGTGGCAAACTCTAAACCTTCAAATAAGCATTCTATTTTGTATGCTCGAGTAGCTCATGTATCAACCAAGGTTGTCCTTATCTTCCATGTTAGGCGGGTTATTCTCAAGAGGAGTGGACTCCGCTTCTCACTCACAAGAAAATGGCTGGTCACCGGGATGCCCAGTCCCATGCTTTATGCAAACTAAATCAAAATTAATTGCAAACAAAACTCCCCCTGGGACCTGATGTATGTTGGAGGCACTCGTTGTTTTGAGCAAGCCATGGATTGATGTTTGTTGGTTGAGGGGGAGTATAAACTTTACCATTCTGTTTGGGAACCGCCTATAATGTGTTTAGCATGGAAGATATCACCATCTCTTGGTTGTTATGTTGACAATGAAAGTATACCGCTCAAAATACAATTTATCTCTATTTCAAAACCGAGCTCTGGCACCTCTACAAATCCCTGCTTCCCTCTGCGAAGGGCCTATCCATTTTACTTTTATGTCGAGTCATCACCCTCTTATTAAAAAGCACTAGCTGGAGAGCACAACTGTCATTTCCATTCATCACTGTTAATTTATGTTGGGTATGACTATGATTGGATCTCTTTTACCATGAATTACAATGTCTAGTCAGTCCTTGATCTTTAAAGGTGCTCTACATTTTTGTTTTGCGGTCTCAGAAAGGGCTAGCGAGATACCATCTTGTTATATCATATTATGATTGTTTTGAGAAAGTGTAGTCATCCGAGATTTATTATTATGACTTGCTAGTTGATTATGCTATTGATATGAGTAATTATGAGACCTGAGAATTATTGCAAATGTGGTTAGTTATGATCTATGCTGAAAACTTGAATGTTGGCTTGACATAGTTACAATAACAAGAGCAAACAGAGTTTGTAAAAGTTTTTCTTTCTTTCAGTTTGTCAACTGAATTGCTTGAGGACAAGCAAGGGTTTAAGCTTGGGGGAGTTGATACGTCTCCGTCGTATCTACTTTTCCAAACACTTTTGCCCTTGTTTTGGAATCTAACTTGTATG